>NC_142941.1:47980357-48027857 GCF_046866305.1 Octopus bimaculoides | reverse complement strand
CATCTCCCTGTCCCCTCTTCACTCATTGTCGCCGCCGCTTTATTGTACATTACCAAACGCGGTTTATACACACACGTGTACATACTCCGACGCCCCACACATAAACAAGTATATAAATATCTATCTATTTATCTATCTATATATATATATATATATATATATATATATATATATATATATATATACGCACACACACGAACACACACTCAGTAATATTTGCGTCTTCACGTGTATACACATACATGTATGTATGTATACACATACATATGCACGTGTTTATGCGTTGAACCACCCCCACATAATAATAAGTGGAAGTGAAGGGTGAGGAGTGAGTGGACTGCAAAGGAATGGGTGCCAGGCTGCAACGTAAGACTTACAATTGCAGCAGCAGCAGCAGCAACTGCAGCAGTAGCTCTAGTAGCAGTAGTAGCGATAGTAGTATTACTGTAACGCTCAACAGTAAACTAAGATGGGAGAGAGGTTGGCGGGCCGATGATAGCTGGAACCGTGTCTTAGTAGACGACACACTTTATCTACAACAAACACAAACACTTTCGTTTTCGTTTCTTTCTTCTCTCCCTCTCTATATTATTCCTCTCGTCACCCCTTCATTATCTCCCTCTCTCTCCTCCCCTTCAATCACTACTTCTACTCCTCTCTTTCTTTATCCATCTTCCCTTTCCTCATTGATTTCGTAATTCTCCTCCTCCTCTTTCATAGACCTTTACCTCCCCCTCCTTACTTTCACTTTCCTTCCTCCTCCTCCTCTCGCAAACATCTCGCTCCGTTTCGCCACATCGCCCAATGTGTATATATACACCACACTTCCATACATTCCCATACACGCATATACCTCTCCTACCCGACTAATTACTGCTATCTCACCGTCTCCAACTGGTATCTTTTTACATCCACTCCAGTCCCTTCTTTGGTATCCTCCTCCTCCCCCTCCGCTTCCTCCAAGCACCACGCCACCACTACTACTTCACCGCCATCTCAGGTTCTAACAACAGGCGGAACACAAACGTACAACAGGTAGTGGTGGTGATGGTGTCTGGACGTCTTTACATGGTCCAAGCTCGCTGGAAGGATATGTGATATAATGTTTGTTAGATGATTTAAAGGTAAGTCACCAACTCACAACTGTATGCAAGCAAAAAACAATTCTCTCGTCACAAATATTTCAGTTTTTTGTCCACTCCTATCTATCTATCTATCTATCTATCTATCTATATGTCCGTCTATCTATCTATCTACCTACCTACCTGTCTGTCTGTCTGTCTATCTATCTATCACTGCTTGTATGTATATGTGTATATATATATATATATATATATATATATATATATAATTGTGAATATGGTTGTTGTTTTTCCCTCTGGTTGTTTCTATAGCTCTCCAGCCATATGTGTCTGTCTCATCTATTTACCCCTTCTGCATCCCCAAAATATCTTTCACTCTACCAGTTTCTGCGTCTACCTGTCTGTCTATCTGTCAGTCTTATACGTATGTGTCTATCTATTTGGTTGTATGGCTTTCCACACACACACACATGCACGCGTCTCTCTCTCTGCCTTTCAAGTTATTAGTTTAACTGTCTCTGGTCTTCCTTGCCTTCTGCTTTATCTCGAGCTTCGTTTTGGTCAGAGAGAATTGAATTGACTGTTCTAATGAGTATTGTCATTATACAGGCACTAGTGTGTGTGTGTGTGTGTGTGTGTGTGTCCGTAAATCCGAGGTAAAAGAAGGCTTCTACAGACCACTTCACTAAAAGATTTTGTATTTGTCATTGTTTATATTCAAAATAGAAAAGAAAATATGATTATTTCCCCCAAATATGTGTAATTACATAAATTGTATACATTTGGCCATGTACTGTAAGTTAATAAAACAACTTCTGTCTAATTACTACTTAATTTATTGTCACTTAATTAACAATTTATGTCTAATTAATATATTGTTTAATGTTATTGCGGTGAAATATCACATTCTCCGTCACTTTTCTCGACTCACCCCCCCCCCCACCTGACAAAAAAGTGCCTTTTTTTCTGTAACTTTATTTCTTTTCGCCCATAAATCAATGAACCCTTGTAAAATGTTCCCCTCCCCCATATTACAGGTTATTACTCTACCACTGTACCATTCTTCAGCTCCTTGTGACATGCACCATTCTGCCACTCTGCCTCCGTGCCCGTCTTTCACTTACGGAGACACCGAACAGACAATCAGACGCAAAGCTATCGTAAAGTCCAAGACAATTGGGCAGCAGGAGAGTTGTTGGAATATAGACCATAGGCACGGGCAGATTCACACGTAGACCCACGCAGAGTCGCACGCAAACATGCAAGAAGCTGAAATCGAAACGCACACAAAGACCGTCACCTACACACACACACACACACACACACATGTTCCTCCTATAGAATAGAATCGGAAATGATGTAGTGCACCAGTAACCGTGATTTCTTTGGATGTTTGAAGCATCGCAGATTACGATTCACCCCTCCCCCCTCCCCAAATAAAAGACAATGGGTGATCAGAGAGGGGGATGGGGAGACCAGAACTCCAACCCTCCCTCGCTCATTTTCATAACTTTTTCAGTTTTGACTTGCTTTTGGTAATTATTTTTAGATTTACGTTTTAAACATCTGAGATTATCATTCTTCAAAAAATTACACAACAGAAATCTAGAAAAAAAAAAAAAATAAAATTTAAATGTCAAAACTGAAAAATTTGACAAAGGAAGGGAGACCCTCCTTTATAGAACTCACCCATTGGTTTTTTTAAAATTTTATTTGATATCTACGACACACTTCCAAAGAAACTAACGGGATTTTTTGGGGTTTACCAGATAATTTGCGACTCTTTCCTAAAGGTACGCTCTGTGTGTGTGTGTGTGTGTGTGTGTAGTTCTTGGGTAATAAAGTATATTTGATAGACCGAGCTGCTGCTGCTGCTGCTCTCTGAGACGTAGATGCAGGTATTCGGTTGAAGGCCAAACAAACTGATTCCCAAATGAAAATAAAACGATCCAGTGATTTCTGTTCAATGATGATCTGTGGGTTGTGTCCATCGATGAGCTTTTATTTATTGACGGCTTCAGATGTTGGCGATGAAGAAATTGGCAGCTTAACCTGAAATAACTGAGAATTGGTCTTAGGAGAAGTTTGGCACCGACATTATAGGACTTACCAACTTATTGACTTTCTAGAATACATACATGAACGATGCTAAACAAAAAAATGTATGCCTTCAGTTCTCTAGATGTGGTGGGTTTGTGAATAAACTTGTTTAATGTGAAGATGTTCTTCTCATTGTGTGAGAACATCACTACATGGGAGTTTGACCTGTTAGAAACACTTGTCGAATTTCCTTCAAATCGCATCCTACTGTCTTAAGGAAATGACACTCAGTTATACACCCCCATGAAAAGACATGGTGGGTACAGTTGGAAGGTCTTTGATTATGTTAGGTAGATCAGGGTTCATTTGGTGCTAAACAATATCAGCCCTCTATGTGTATGCATAGTCTCGCACAAATCTTTCTATTATATGCATATAAGTGCGTGTATACACTCATACGCATGCATCGTTCTTTCGTATGTATTTTGTATATGTATGTGTTAGGTAAGAGTGGTACACCTACTGTTAAAGACTAACTTCATTGTAAGAATTAAAACCGAAAACTAATTCCATTCCCTTTGACCGAATATTGCGGCGATTGTTGTGGGAGAGAACTATACTATTTAATTGCCTTTGACAGTGGACAGATGGTGGGATAATGGGTAAATGATGAAAATAAGAGCTTAAGACTGAGCAACATCTTATCAACATACAGCCTGTCTTCGATTTTGTGGTGGGAATTTGTAATATAAATAAAGAGTAAAATTATTAAAACTGATTTATAATAGATTTGTTGTTAACAAGCTCTGGGTAGAATCTAGTCGTAAATTATTTTCACATTTAATAAAAACGTTCCAAGAAACGATGATTGAAGTGATATTGAAGACATCTGATTGATGTATAGAATAGCTGAACGTTTCTGTTCTTGTGGAAGTAATAAATTCATAGGAACATGATCAAATTACGTTTATTTTCGTCCGTTTTGGGGATGGTGCTGACAAGATGCTCAAGCCACGCTTATTTTTGATGAACGCTTATATCCGAGTCATATGTTTAGGGCGAGTTTGCAAAAGATGTTCCTTGAAACTCTGAAACCTCGTAAGAAAGGAAAAGAGTAGCTTTTTTGTCTTCAGTTTCTTATATTTTTGTTTGATAGAAATTACAATTTAAAAACTTTTTTAAAATTTCATTTTTGCTTTGTTTTACATTTTCGCCCTCATTTATTTTCTTATGAGATGTGGAAATTCGAAGGACAACTGTTCCAATACCCCACCAAATTTAGCACAGTAACATTAACTATCCCGTGCCAGAAGAACCAGAATGGGCAAGTTGCCACGCGACACTTCACTTTTTTTCAATGATACAGTCTACCCATACATGCATACATGAGTATATAATATATATATATATATATACACATGTGTATATATATATATATATATATATATATATATATATATATATATATATATATATATATATATATATATATATATATATATATACATACACACATACACACATACATATACACGAATGGACAAACGAAAGAAGAGGCACTCAACATATTTAGTAGGAGTTACATGTATTATTATTATTATTATTATTATTATTATTAATATTATTATTATTATTATTATTATTATTTAAAACAGATTTATTCGGCCCCATCAGCTTCTTACAAAAACCTAGCTCGTCGGTTAACTGAGCCCGACATGTTACGTTTTGTAAGAAGCCTACGAAACTTTAAGTCGCAGGGAGCCGAATCAAATCGTTTTAAATAATAGAAATAACACACATACACACACACACAAGCACATACATGCAATATATATAATTTCATATCATATTCCTTAACAATTAGGTTGAAAGAAATAATATCAGGTCAGTTGTTCTGTAAATTAAATACAAATATGGTATAAGTTGTCACATATGCAATATAGTAATCAGTTGAGATTATCTATGTAATTAATTGATAAAATCTCCCTGTAAGTGTATTTAAAATCTAAAAACAGCTAAGAGAGCTAACTCTCGAAATCATTCGACACATCAGAGTGGATCTGGTTTTTGAAGCCGATTCCTGGACATAACACGTTTCAATGTTTTTGTACATCTCCTCAATGAAGAATATTCCACTCAATAGCCGATACCTAAGTGGTCTATCTGTCTGTTTGTCTGTATATCTATCTATCTATACAAACATATATATCTATTCCTCCATCTATCTTTTTTCATTATTCTAATGCTTTTTCAATTGCATAGCCCGAGTTTATTACAACCCAACAAGCTTTATACTATATCAGTGAATGTATTATTCACTATTTTCTATATATCAGAGGAGACATATTTTATTTACGCAATGTGCCAAATGTATGTGTGTATGTATGTATGTATGTATGTGTGTGTGTGTGTGTGTGTGTGTATGTACGTACGTTCGTATTGTGGAGGAGAATTGTTTCTCAATGTGAATACCATATTTGAGAGAAAATAGCTGGAGTCAATCTGCTGACGAAATATAAATGTGTTCTTTAAAGTGGAAGCAGTGGGATCATTGTAAAAGACACGAGTGTGTTATTAGTTTGCCTGAGTGACCTCGACGGTCCCTTTGAGTAAAAGCCTCGCTGGTTAGGCTTCAGCGATGGCTCTGTGATTTTCTATGTGGGCGGGCGGGTGGGTGCTGGGAGGAGTGGGTGGGTGGGTGCTGGGAGGAGTGGGTGGGCGGGTGCTGGGAGGAGTGGGTGGGCGGGTGCTGGGAGGAGTGCGCGCCTTGTCTGTTTGTGTAATATAATGCGTATAATATATATAATGTATACATAAAATATATGTATTATATATATTATATAATATATATATATATATATTGTATATTATATGTATTACAATATGTAAGTATGTATGTATGTATGTATGTAATAGACGTATACAGTACATGTATTCTATATATTGTACGTGTTTAAGGATGTGAATGCATTGTATTGAAGATACGTCTGTGATTAGTTTGGAAGTTAGACGTAGGAATGGTATTGTTCTATGCGAAACAAAACAGTGAAAAGGAAAAGCAAAATATATAAAAGAAATATCTTTAATGTAAAAGATGACTGGAATAGTCTCCTCACTAGCGTTTGGAAGAAAAACTCTTTTCTACACACACACACACACACACACTTTGATATCAGCTCATTTGTCAGCTTTATTCACTGCAATAGTTTGGGTTTTTTTTTTCTCTCTCGACATTTTCTATGTAATCAAATTTGTATTGTACTCTGCTGTATTCTGTTGTCTTGTACTCTCTTCTCTGCTTTCTAAACTCCTTGTTTTAAGTAACGTTACTTCACCACCCCCGTCACCCATCACAATAATCATGTTGTTATATTAACATTGTACCTTTATTGTCCTTGTGGCAAATAAAAAAAATAAAGACTATTGTTTTGCTATTATTTCTGGCCGCGCAGACTTATAGCTTTCCAATCGTGACCATCTTTAAAATTCAGACCGCAACATATCTAAGACTATATTATCAATTGTGTCGTTCCTTTCTTTTCAATGTGGTAGGGGACAGATTCGGCTAACAGCTCAAGCTGGTCGAGCGTGCTCATATCCACGCTTCTCTTCGGTTTGAGTTCAAATTTTGACTTTCCATGTTTTACCGGGAATCACTAAAATAAAGGAGTAACCAAGTCTTTGTTGGATATTAACGTCCCCGACTGTTTTGTTGCGTTGTGTCCACGAGCTGAGCCTTTTGTTGAATATTAAATATACCATAAACTGCAGCGAAGTTGCTTTAAATCGTATCCTGCCGTTGTGAAATGAAAGACACAGGATGATGTCTTGTGAGATATTACAAAAAGTTTGAATGGTCATTGTTGAAACGCCATTGATGATAAGGTCTACATAAAGCAACACCAACAAACGAAATATGTCGCTTTGTGTTTTAGAAATCATGCTTATTGTTAGGGCAGCGTTGTGATGGAGTCGGTAGAACGTCACACGTTATTTACGTCTCTTTACGTTAAGACTGCGTTTTTAAGTGTCCATTACGTCAACATTACGTCTGTCATTCTCTATGGGTTGATTACGTTTTTAGTTTGTTCTAGCCATCAGGACCGGGGTCATGATTGGAGCGGTGCTGTCTTTGCCGTCTCCATGTCTATATTAATACGTCTGTACGTTCTATAATATGATTACCTTTCTTACGTGCTGTACGTCATCATTACATCTCTACTTAGTGACTCTCTCTCTCTCTAAGTTATAACTTACATACATCTACAGCTTTACGTTATGTTCAGCCTCTTTCCCCTGTCATTGTCCTGTACAGTATCACTTCGTCTCTTACATGTCTATGTCTCTTTACGTTATAATTACCTGTGTGTGTCTCTCTTAGAATTTGGTTTCTCACGTTCTTTCGGTTATCATTACGCACCTACGCTATGATTACGGTTTTTACGTCACAAAATTAACCACCACCACAGAAACATTTCCGTTTGTTAATTCATGAGCACAAAATAACAAAATATGGCATTTAAGTTACGTCTACGTTCTGAGTTCAAATCCTGCTGAAATTGAATTTTACCACTTGACTGTAATTCTCCTCCAGAAAAGTGGAATTGGTAGAGCATCGGATACAACACGTTGGGGGCATTGAGTCACATGGTTTTACATTTTGAGTTCAAATCATGGTCGGGTTGGGAGGGGGGAGGGGGGGCCAATGAAAACATGTACCAGCCAAATACGGAAACTACTAGTTTGTAACTGTTTGACTCGATTTCCTCCTCTTCTTCTTCTTCTTCTTCTTCTTATTATTATTATTATTATTAATTGGCGGTATCGTTAAAGCTTCGGACAAAATACTTTACAGTGTTTGTTCCGGATCATTACATTATGAGTTCAAATCCCGCCAAGGTGATTTTTACCTTTCGTTCTTTCCTGGCCGATGAAATATAATACCTGTCGAGCACTGAGGCCGATGTAGTCGATTCCACACCTTCACCTAATTCCAAACCTTGTGACTGTGATAGAAATCATTATGAATCTTGAATTGCTTCAAAATAGGTCACGAAAGGAATAGTCTCACTTCAGACCCGACTCGTTGAAGAGCTTCAACTCGGATCGGCGAATAAAACCCACTTTGTGAAATGTAATGTCCCACCATCCTTGCTGCATTTTGATGTGCACCTCTGCAAAGTGTACCTAGGTTTATAAGGTGAACTGGGTCAGTGTATATCTGAGATATAACAACAAAATGCTGGAAAGCGAACCACATGACACCCCCCCCCACTCTTAACTGGACAACCCTTTTTACAAACAAGGTCAGCTATAACTCCAATTACTGTACCTCTGTCGTTGCTTTCAGAATTTGTTTCAACTGACCCTCATGTGAACCGAAACACTTTTCTGGGTCGCTGTTACTGTCTTTTCTCTAATCGACACTTTTAACTCCACACACATACACACACGCGCGCGTACCTGTCTGTCTGTCTCTCTCTCTCTATCTATCTATCTATCTACCTATCTCTGTTTAATCTAATTTAATTCTTTATACATCTTCCCTGACACATTTCTACATTAACCTACAAACATCCTCACACACACACACTCATATACGCACAATCATACATACATACATGCATACATACATTTTCACTCATACAGACTCACAAGCACGCACGAGTGATCGTAAATAGATTGAAGAATATAATTAAAATTTATATCCCTTATCGATATTCTACTCCAGACGTGTGTGTGTGTGTGTGTGTGTGTGTGTGTGTGTGTGAGAGACACGTGAAATTTGTAGGTATTACCCATAATTAAATTGTACATATGTGGGCGAGTGTGTATGTCTGTGCGTGTATATATATATATATATTTTTTCCCCTATATATATATATATATATATATATACTCACATGCATAATAGATTGATATATATGCACACACACACACATCCACATGCCAAAATTATGTACTTCTGTGTATTTTATTTTTTGTATGTTTGTTTATGCAATTTCTAATTAATCTGTTTCTCTCTCTCTCTCTCCTTCTCCCTCTCTCTCTCTTTATATGCTTGTGTAAGACGGTTTGTCTCGATCACATTGGCGTTGGGTATATAATTATGTGCATATACACTGACGTAATGGGTGCTCACAAACATACAAGCACAGTCAATTTATACATGCACTCACATACAGGCATAGACCCACACACACTGACGTATTTGTCCCTATGCACATCTATCTGAATATATATATATATATATATATATATATATATATATATATACACATGTTTTTGTGTACGTATTTTATACATAAATGTACAAATATGTTTGCTTCTGTGTATGTGTGTGTGTGCGCGCACACACACACACATATATATGCATATATATATATGCATGCATATATATATATATAGATAGACAAGCAAGTAGAGTCAGCGGTTGGAATAATCGTCTAAGGGATAGGAATATATATACATATATACACACACAGACACCCATAAGGAATTCTACACATACCTAAAGATCTATAAACGCGCTCGCACGCGCATTACATGGTAGCGGTGGATTGCTGTGACAGCAGTGGAGAAAAATGTGATGCTACATTTATTTCGTTGTGAGTTCAAATCCTGCCTCTTTCAACTTTGCATTTTAACCTTTTGGAGGTTCATAAGTAATGTAGCAGCCTCGTATCAAATCTATCATTGTCTCTCACTCGAGCTGTCACATACCATGGCCAGAGCCGAAAGGGTCTTTGAGTATGATCGCAACTGCAGTGGCACCTAGCAACAGCATAGAGACCAGTGATAACTTGCCAATCTCAGTTGTGTGTGTGTGTAGATTGCTAGCCACTAAACCTTTTTCTATTTTCTCTCCCTGTTTATTTCTGTTCCTTTCTGTCGAAGAACGTAGGCTCGAAACGTAAAAGACTTTCTCACTTCCCGAGCGTTAAACCATATATATATATATATATATATATATATATATATATATATATATATCTATATATATATATATATATATATATATATATATATATATATATATATATATATATATGTATGTATGTATGTATATCTATATGTATGTATATCTATATGTACATGTGAGTGTGTGTACAGAGAGTGAGGGGGAAGGGTGTTCATCTAAATTTTCACACCTTCCATAAAACGAAAAGAAAACAATATCCTATCCCAAAATGAATGTGTTTAAAAAAAAATCTTGATTATGACTGAGAAATAACTGTTTATTCAAAGTTGCATTGGTCCTCAGCTTCCATCCTGGCCTCAAGACGGTTCTGGAACTTGGTGCAGACATTCCTGGGAAGGTTTTCAAACACTTCGCTGATCTTGGCCATTGGCTTGGTTTTGGTGTTGCAGGCAGAGCAACTGGTGTCTTTCTCAACCATGCCTCACACATAAGTAATCCATGGGATTACCTTTGCAGGGATTAGGAGGCCAGATAGTGGGGCTGGTGAACTCATAGAAATTCTCCGACTGCTACTTTTGACACTTTTTGGAACTATGGCAAAGAACCAAATCCTACTGCCACACATATGGCCTTTCAGCAACAGCCCTCTTTTGCCAGGGATTGGCCACAGTCTCCAGCGGCTTCAAGTAGCCGTTTGAATTGAGCCTAGTGCCCCGTTTAAAGATGTGGGGCAGCATGACATCACCCTGAATGGAAACACACTGAAAGACCGTCACAGTTTGGGAAAGCTTAGTTTCCATGATATGTAGGACTGTAGCAGGCCATAGATTGTAGGACAAGCCGCCAGTTGTCCTGGATGTTGTGCAACGGGTCCTGGCAGAAGCTGCTTTCATCCCCAGCTCAACACGATTTCTCAGCTTGTTCAGCAGCTTTTTCACCTTTGTCGAGTGGTTCTTCTTGGTCTTGGCTGTCAGAATTTGTCCCTTGTGCCTCTTGTGCAAGTAGTAGCAAAGGTCCTCATTCGGGGCTAGCTTCATGGGGCTGACTCCAACACTCATCTCTCTCTCTCTCTCTCTCTCTCTCTCTCACTGAAGCCTGGATTCCCATGCTCATACTTTCTATCACCTTGTCCTGCAGTTGTTGAACGAACTCTGGCGTGCCAATGCAACCGGAACAGCTGCCGTGTCCTTTCCTGCTGGTTATGGCTTCATGGTCTTCATTGCAGATGTCCATGTCACATTGTACAGTCTTTACAGTGTTCACAGAACACCGAGCAGCAGTTATGATGTCAGCATTTTGTTATCCAGTGCAAATCTTCATAGTACAGTTAAACTATTGTCCAGTGTCCAGATGGCTTCCAGTCCTCTTATGTCAGCCAACTTTTTCTCAACTACAGCTTTAATCTTCATGCTCTCCAATACCATTGACTGTTCACTAATACATCAAGTTATTCCTGAAAAAAAGGAGACAAATAATCATTGAATTTAGCTTGAAAACCATGCATAAGTGCACACGCATGTGTGTGTGTGTGTGTGTGTATGCATGTTTATATACATATACACATCGCATCCTCATTTAATGTCCCTGTTCCATGCAGGTCGGTCAGTTTGACAGGTTCCAATATGTCCAAGGACTGCATCGAGTTTCTATGTCTGCTTTGGCAAGGCTTCTACAGCTGGATGCCCTTCCTAACGCCAACCACTTTACAGCATGTACTAGGTGCTTTTTGGGGGGTCACCTGCATTAATGAGATTGCCATGGAATTTGCAACAAGATTACAGGCCCAGGGGCAGATGGGGTGGGGTGGGGAGAAGTGCAGATTTCTGCAGAGGAATCTACACAGTTTCTCACACCAAGTATGAAAGGAAGGAGAGAAAATAGAAACTGATCAGGAGATGCAAAGCAAAAACGGGGTTGTGCTTCTGGAATTCAGTTTTGTTGAGGAGGGCACGACTTTTTTTCTTTTTTTGAGAACCTCATATTATCAGAGGTCCTGGTCATCTTATCCATCAGCCTTAAGGTCCTGAGGTCAACTTTCACCACTTCATCCCATATCTTCCTGGGTCTTCCTCTTTTGCTGGCTCCTGCCACACTAAGTGAATGGCACTTCTTTATACAGCTGTTCCCATTCACCACATGGCTCATGCATCACATGACCCATACCATCTTGGTCTTCTTTCTTGGATACAACATCTGATTCCTTATGCCCAGTGTTTCACTTAGCACAAGCATCATACAATCTGCCCTTCACTCTCAGGGAAAAGAATTTTGTTGCTAGCAGTGGCAAAGAAATAATTATCAGTTAACCAGCCATGCAACATCTCACAGCTTGTGACATATCATGCTATGATCCACCTTGTCAAAGGCCTTTACGAAGTCAAGATATACCCCATCACCTTTGAATGATCAAGCAGCTTCTTCAAAACCCAGTTATACTGCTGTAACAGCTGTGTGAGGCAGCTCTTACGGTCTCTGACTAAACAGACATAAAGTGAACGATGTGGAAGTATGTTTATTGACCACTCAGCCCACATGACACACATTGATGTCACCTGATATGGGTGAAAATATTGGTGTGCTGTGAAACAGCAGGTAGACTTAGGGATAGAAACCTCCCTCTTTCACACCCCTGTTTCAGTCTTTCGGCAAGGCAGAGGCAATAGGGGTGGTGGTGGTGGTGGTGGTGGTGGTTGGTGTAAGAGGCACTGTGAGGTTGGAGTTTGTGATAAATAATGAGAAGGCTTGGTAGTGTTTCGATTGCACAGATAGATATATTTACATTAACTTCATTGTAATAAAGATGTGTGTGTGTGTATAGAGTGATTGTCTTTGACAGAGAAACTCAAATATATGAAGCATTAATATGGGTATGCGTGCATGTGTGTGTAGATAGATAGATAGATAGATAGACAGACATATAGATAGATAGATACATACATACATACATACATATGCCTAGACGGAGCTATTGCTTTCAATTCAGCCATGCTATAATATCATCAATATTATTACTGATGTTGTTATTATGAATCCTCAACTCCTCATATCTTCATCGATATCACCGAAAACTGTTTAGTTGCATGATATTAAATACATACGCAATTTATACACACTAACATCTGATGAGACACACGTCATAGGTGTGTATGTATAAGTGTGTACGATGTATGTATCTGTTGTATGTTTGTACAGCAGTATTATATATGTGTGTATATACTGTATGATAAGCGCGCGTGTGTGTGTGTGTGTGTGTGTGTGTGTAAGGACATGTCTGTGTATGCAATATATGTATGGTCTATATATTTGTAACGGTTTGTGTATGTATTTATATTTGCATGCGTGTGTCTATGTACATGAATGTGTCCGTAACTATGTGTGCTCGTTTGGTGTATATATATATATGTATGTATATCTGTATGTATATGTATACTCTTGTACGTTCTGTGTGTGTGTGAGACTATTGTTACATGTATTCTGAACGTGTGATATATATATGTATATATATATATATATATATATATATATATATATATATATATATGTATGTATATAAATGCGTGTTTGTCTACGTTTTGACTATGTGGTGGAATATGCGTGTTAGAACACACAAAACGCGTGTATACACGCATATAAGTCTGTGTGCATCGTGAGTATTCTTCAGTGTATACACGTATATGAGTACATTTACAAATGTGTACATACGTGCATATGTGTATACTCAGGCGTGTATATATATATATATATATATATATATATATATATATATATATATATATATATATATATATATATATGTGTGTGTGTGTGTGTGTGTGTGTGTGTGTGTGTATTCATGTTTATAAGTGCTTCTACAGTATGTATCCATGTATATATATGTACGTCTAGTGTGTGTGTATACGTGTATATAAGTGCGTCTGGTGTGTTTTGTGTTTAAAATGTGGTCGACGAAAATCTTGTAATGCGACGTACTTCAGCATAAAAACCAATCAGTCAACCACCGTTCTTCGCCCACACCCAATCACCATTATCGATACGACAAGGGTTCAAACTGGGGTTAGTGAGCCAGGTCCCCATCAACTGACCCAAATTAAGCATCCTTATTTATGTCATCGTTACCGTCGTCAACATCATTGTTGTCGTCGTGTTTTTTTTCTTTTATATTTCTTTTTTTTTTTATAGACAATACTACGGTTCCCACCCACACCTCCTCCTCGCCGTCTGCTGACAGACGAGACGTTGAGTGGGTGATTATTATTATTATTATTATTATTATTATTATTATTATTATTATTATGCGATGGTGGTGGAGACGGTGATGGCTGTGTTAAATTACATTATCCACATTCAGACAGCTGAGCTAGATCTCGTATCTTCGGGTTCTGCGGATCGATACTTACCTCATTTCACATCTCTTAAGGCAGTTTCTTTCTCCCCCTCTTCTTCTTTCTCTGTTTCCTCTCTTTCTTTTTTTAACTCTTTCTTAATATATCTGTCTTATTTATGTGGCCTCGTTAAACAGGATTTCAGAGTTATTCGATTACACGGAATATATACATACACACACATATATATATATATATATATATATATATATATACACACACACACACACACACATACGTATATATGATCTATTTTTAAGTGTGTGTATATGTATTTTATTTTATACACACACACACACACACACACACACACACACACACACATATATATATATATATATATATATATATATATATATACACACACACACATATATATATACACTATTTATAAGTGTATGTATGTACACACACGCACACATCTACCGACATGGCCGTGTGATTGAGAAGTTTGCTTCCCAATCATGTGGCTTTGGGTTCGTCTTGGGCAAGAAGTGTCCTTTCCTATAGCCTTGGGCTGACCAGAGTCTTCTCAATAGATTCGGTAGATGGAAACTGAAAGAACCCCTTTGTGTGTCTGTGTGTGTGCCCTTGTTTTGACATCATGTGATTGTTATAAAAGAAGCTTTACCCTGATACAAGCAATGATGTTTGTTTCCAATTTCCTATGAAGAGCAATGGAATGTTATTACTTTGCTTGGAAACAAGTGACAAATGGTGACAAATTCTGTTTGATTCATGCAGGCTTGGAAAAATGGATGTTAAATGATGATGATGATGATGATTATCATCATCATACACTCCACGCAAACACACACACACACAGACAGCTCATAAACATGTAGTTCAAATTTAGAGAAAACAGAAGACAAAGACAGGTGAAAGAACAACAAGCAGGTGTATTAGTTTAACGCTCAGGAAGAATGGAAAAGTCTTTGATGTCTCGAGCCTAAGCTCTTTGGCAGAAAGGATTGAGAGAGATAAAAAAATAGAAAAAAATGTGTAGGGATTAACAGTTCAACATGATGAACTTCAGCTGCCGATGGATATTTCAGGGTTTTTATTTTTTTCGAATGACAAAAGCTGTTCAAGTACCAGCAGTTTCTTTCGACAGTGAATCTTTATAGAAATTGTCAGCTGATTGAATGGTGAGGCTTAACAAGTTCAGTTTTAGATTAGAAGACAATTCTCTGCAGCAGAAACTCTACAATGAAAGCTTTTAAATATAAATTTCCTTTATTTTTTTCACTCCCAGCTAATGGCAAATAACTTTTTAAAAAAAATGAAAAATAAAAGAAGAAACAAAAAACAAATGCTGTTTCCTTTTGAATTTATTGCAGACTCTCTCACTAGTCTGGTGCCAGAGTTTTGACAGATTTTTTCTGATTTCGATGAAAATGCGGAACCATTAAAAATCTTTCAAAATCCATTTGACAGCATTATTTAAGAATTTCCATCAAATTATCAACTGGCAATTGTTAACTGCCACTCAAATGACATATTAGAAGACAATAATTAGAACTTGATGAACTTATAAAAATCCTCCAAGACATAAAATATGACAATTATTTGCCCCTACCCCCACTCCTCCAAAAATGAAGAAAACTCTCAGAGTTTTCACTGACTGATAGTATCTATACACACACACACACACACACACACACACACATGTAAATTTAATGCAAAATATATGGGTTTATACAATCTTGTGGTAATCCCCCCAAAGCTCCTTTAGTGGACCAGCCAACAAAGCACCTAATAATCCAATATGGAAGAGTGTAATGGAGAGTGCTATGGAGTTGAAAAAATGGAGGCAACCATGATATTCTGTTGATTTGATGAGATAGCCTTCTATTACCTGCATTTGTTTCTAAAATGAGGTTATTCAGTTTTGAGATGTCTGTGTATATAACTACATATATAACATATCTGTTTGTCTATCCATCTATCTATCTGTCTGTCTGTCTGTCTATACATACTACACACACACACACACATATGAACAACAGGCTTCTTTTGGGTCCCACTTACAGGCTTTGATCTGCTTTGGCCTATAGTAAGGATCATTTACCCAAGATGCTGTGGTGTGAAACCCCTGAAAATAAGTTCCTGCCATCTTCCCTCCCAGGCTGGTTTCTTTTAATCAAGCTCCCTTTTCATGCCTCCAGCTCTGGTGTGACACATTGCTCAACAGTTTCTCCAATCGAAGTCTTACCATCATCACTTAGGATAGAATAGAATTTCTTTCCAAGAAATCCAACAGAATCTTCTATTCAATGACTTTGCTTTTAGACTTTAGATTTTACAAATAATTCTGTGTAAGTTTGTAATATTTCAAATGTTATTCCATCCGATTCCAACCAAAATCTGGAGTCGATGCTTTTGATTGTTGTGTTTTTAGTTACATTACAGAAACCTTCTGGCACCAGTTCTCAATAGAAGACCCATTTTACATCCTTTTTCACAAACAGTATCTAATGTGTGTTGTAAGGCCTGTAATTATGTTGGCAAACTTTTAAAAAAAGACCCTATTCCTCTTTTCTATTTCTTTTCTCTTCTCTTCCTTCAGATCACCATCTTTCCAGAAATGTGCCAAATTCTCAGAAAAATAGTTGATCTTTTTTTTATTAATCTACAATACAGCTTTTTTTTTTTTTGATATGATTTTTTAAAATTTTAAATCAAAACTACCTGAATTTTATGAAAATGGCAGCAGAAGGCTTTTTGAGATATTGGCAAAATATCATTTCTTGCAATAAATATGAGGTGTGTGTGTGTGTATGTGTATGTGCATGTGTGTGTGTGTGTGTAGGTGCGTGTGCATGTGTGTGTGTGTGTACTGGACAAGAAATGTCATGTAAATCTTTTATGTTCTTTCAAATGCTCTCGATAAATTATGAGAACATTTCAAGAAGATGTAAGTGGTTAAAATACACAACAGCTCAAAACACTGAAAGCTTATGTACTTTAAAATAATAATAAAAATATTTTATTTTGCCTCCTTTATTGTTTGTTGGTTAGAAGTTGGTTAATAATTATTGTGTTTTTGATATAAAGATATAACCAAAGGAACATTTGAATTTTACAGTGAAATAGCATTAAATATTGATGGAATGTTAACCACTGCCTTACATAGACTTACGGGTAGTTTACACACACATAGAAACATATCAATATTTTTGTATGCATAATTTTAGACGTACATTTATAAATACACACACATATGTATACATACGTAACACACACACGTATATGTGTACACACATAGATATACATACTCGCATGCACATACATATCATCATCATTACCATTTCCATGTCCAGTTTCCAACCTGGCATGGGTTGGATGGGTTTGACCCGGTTGGACAAGTCCAAGGACTATACTGCAATCCAATGTCTGCCATGGCATGATTTTTACAGTTGGATGCCCTTCCTTATATCAACCATTTTACAGCATGAAGTGGCACCAGCACTAGTGAGGTCACCTTGTAGCTGGAAGTGCTAAAATTCCCCTTGATCGAGTGGGACTATATTCATGTGGGAGGCAGCTTTAGGGGTTAACATGTGTATGAAGGGGCTGGAACAGGTTGTTGCTGTAAATGAGATAGATATGTGGCTTCCTTATATAAGAGTGGAGCTAGCAAGAGAGATAAGGATGAGAGTAGTGGCAGGAGGTGAGAGGGTACCACCAATGATGACAATATTATTTTAATACATATGTATATATATATATATATATACATACATACATGTGTGTATAATAAGATGGAATGCCATGTTGCATGTTTCACTCTAATAAAATTATACTTACTGCAAGTATAAATAAGCCTTATTACTCGTTAATGTATTACGTACATTATTTGTTCTGCCACAGTTTGAAATATGTGTTAATATGTTGACTGATATTCATAACAACATAAGAAAGTGTGTGTGTAGAGAGGGGAGGCCCTAAAGTAATCCCTTTTCTCTCTCAGTTATAGGAGCCACTTTAGGTCCTTCGCCTAGCATGTTGCAAGACAATCATCACTAGTGCTGGTGCCATCAAAAAAAGCACTCTGTACACTCTGTAAAGTGGTTGGCATTAGGAAGGGCACACAGCTATAGAAAGCAGACATCGGCGCAGTCCTCTGGCTTACTAGCTCCTGTCAAACCAGCTAACCTATACCAGCATGGGAAATGGACATTAAGGGATTATGACGATGGTTATATATATAAATCTTCATTTGTTCAAAGCTGAGAGATTTTGAGTCACTTTCCAGGCTTTCTTAACCCTGATCCCCAATCACATACAGACCTAAGTGTGACCCCCTCCTTTCAATAAATATCATTCAACTCAGTCTTACAGTATTGTGCATTCCACTTCGTTTTTGCCTAATTGCTTTTCACACCAACATCATTTGACCATCCAGTGTCAGTGCTTTGCTGCTCTGAAGTTTCACCAGGATCAGTAGTTGTAACCTGTCTGATGATGATCCTGTGAACAGAGGCGCAACTTCAGAGCAGCAGGACAGCAGGACACTGACCAGACTGTAAACATCATTAATCTCTAGTATGGTATTTAGTACTCTTTCTCTTGACAGTCAATACTAAATGGATGTGTGTGTGTGTGTGTGTGTGTGTGTGTTGCCCGTTTTCAATTATGAGAATTCATTTGTTCAATCAAATCAGTTAACCTGCTCATTGAATTAGCACTTGAATGGCTGAATATTCCACAGACACATTAGATCTCTTTCGAAACAATGTGTGTGTGTGTGTGTGCGCACAGAAAGAGAGAGATAAACAAATGAAAAGATAGATAGATAAGCACTCATACATGTGTGCAAGATAACTTTCTGGAATTAAAAGTAGAAAAGTGGAAATGATTGAAGAATGCCTGAAGATTGTTTGATCCACTAGAAACATTCAAAGCTATAATAAATGTCAGAGGTGACTTATTTAAAGGTGAACATTTTGAAGGAAAAGTAGAGACTGCCTCACTTATTAATTAACAGGTGAGAAATATCTTTAAGTTTTGATAGATGTTCGTAAGTAACTTGGATTTCAGGTCAAAGTGCAAGTGATACGTGGAATGAGTCAAGAACATCAGCTGAAGATCTCATTATATTTCATTGTCACCAGACTCGGAAGAGAAAGAAAGACATACGTACACACACAAACACCTCATATATACACTGAGTGTATATGTACACACATATATACACTCACTATCTTTTACTTCAGAAATATGAGGTTCCAAAATTGGAGATTGCAAAATATCTCTTGTATGATGGCTTACTATAGTCGTTGCTCCACCACCAAATACACTTGCATATTCAGACACACACACACACACACACACACATGTACACATACACTTACACCCATAAAACATGCACACACACTGACCCAGATACATATATCTTCCCTTTCCCCAACATGTGTGTGTGTGTGTGTGAGCACAAACACATTACGGTATTTCTTTCTATAGGAATGTATTGATTATATATAGAGAGATAATGGGTTGTGTGTGTGTGTGTGTGTGTGTGTGAATGATTGTAAGTGTTACACACACATATACCTCTATCTACCTATCTATCTATCTACATATATATATATATATATATATATATATATATATATATATATATCATCATCATCATCATCGTTTAACGTCCGCTTTCCATGCTAGCATGGGTTGGACGATTTGACTGAGGACTGGTGAAACCGGATGGCAACACCAGGCTCCAGTCTGATTTGGCAGAGTTTCTACAGCTGGATGCCCTTCCTAACGCCAACCACTCAGAGAGTGTAGTGGGTGCTTTTACGTGTCACCCGCACGAAAACGGCCACGCTCGAAATGGTGTCTTTTATGTGCCACCCGCACAAGCCAGTCCAGGGGCACTGGCAACGATCTCGCTCGAAAATCCTACAGGAGCCAGTCAGGCGGTACTGGCAACGGCCATATACATACATACACACATATATATATATACACACACATGCACACACATACACACACACACACACACACACACACACACACACATATATATACATGCATACATATGTGTGTGTGTGTGTAAACTTGATGTAGAGTGTGTGTTATGAGAGTGGTGGTGATAAAAATGTCTTCCCAGACATATCTGCTGCTAAGATGACTTTTGATGATTTTAATAAAATCAATTTTATTTATTTGCCAACATTTAGTTTGAAGCTCAAAATGTGCCAGTGTTGTTGGGCACATTATTGTTGTTGTTGTTGGTGTTGCTTAACTTTCCTGGTCAGCACTGTTTGAAGACTGGTCTACAATGATCAACCTGAATATTGTTAATGTGTGTTGACCAGTCAATAGAATGAGTTATAAGTTAAGGGCCAAGTTAAGGTTTGGTCAGTACTTAGGTTTAGAGCGAAATGTTAAAGGTTTGAGCAGAAAATATTACAACTGTCTTCAAGACAAAAAGCACTTTTGAAATAAGCACCACAGATAGATTTGCATATCTCCATATATCAGTGGCAACTCTGGCACTGGAGCTGTTCAGGCTTCAGGTATGTAATTGCAGCCAATAACTTGGGCTCCTGTTACTAAGCTTGGTTGCAGTTCATTTATTTTCATTCAGCATCTGGCGGTCATCTTACAGGTGCCCTGTGTCAGAAAAAGTCATTCATAACAGATGTTCTCCTGACATTCTTCACACGCACCTGACCTCTGCTCAGAAGTTAAGGCCAGAGTTGTTATCTAGAATCGTAAATATTAAAAGTAATTCAAATTCAATGTTTTCTTGAAACAATAAATTTCTACAGAGATCAGGATTTAAATTCTAATCTATGAAAAGTTTCCATTCTACAATATTCTTAAAGCAACGAAAAATTATCCAGCAATTCAGGCTAATACGAAGGAACCTGGTAGGTGTAAAAGACTAACTGGCATCTCTTGTCAAGGGCACAAGTGACAGTCAGCAGATTGCTGGTGTTTGTGGTGCACTCCGCTGTCGTCATTTGGTTGCTGCTATTCTGTGCATCTGTGAGTAAAGCACTTTGCAGGGTTGCTTTATTTTAAATCTTAATTTAGAAATAGAGAAAGACATAGCGCTAGATATAAAAAATAAGCTATTTGGGGCTAGAAACATGCGGAAAAATGTGAAATTCTTCAAGTAGACATGTGTCTTATGTGAAATCTGTGATGAGCCCGAGTGATGCTGATGACCTGGAGTTGCCTATGATATACATATATAACCTGTATATATATAAACCTGTTCATATATATATATATATATATATCATCATCATCATCATCGTTTAATGTCCGCTTTCCATGGGTTGGACGATTTGACTGAGGACTGGTGAAACCGGATGGCAACACCAGGCTCCAATCTGATTTTGGCAGAATTTCTACAGCTGGATGCCCTTCCTAACGCCAACCACTCAGAGAGTGTAGTGGGTGCTTTTACGTGTCACCCGCATGAAGGCCAGTCAGGTGGTGCCATGTTGGACTGCTGAAATCTACAAGTTTTTTTCATTCTTTCTCTGTTTATTTTCTCTTATTCCTTTCTAGTAGAGAATGTAGGCTCAAAACATAAAAGACTTTTTCATTTTTCCCAAGTGTCAAACTAATACACCTGCTTGTTGTTCATACACCTGTCTTTGCCTTTTGTTTTTCTGTAAATTTCAGCTACATATATATATATATATATATATATATACACACACACACACACACATACATACATACATACATACATCTATATATCTTAGGATGATGTCTATACCTTGAGAATCCACCCTGACACCTCATCTCACCACCATTTTATCTCTCTACCCATTTTCTCCTTGGTTACTCCGACCCCTATCTCCTCCTCTACAACAAGGAACTATTCTGGTCTGGCTCCATCTTGCAGACCTTAAACCCCTCATTACCTTGCATAAAGCGCTTTCCCTCGCTACAGTAGCTCCACTCAGTTGAAGGGGATCTTAGTCTTGTGTGCTGCATGGTGACCTCACCAGTGCAAGTGCCATGGAGAAAAGGATTCAATATACTCTGCTAAGCAGTCGACAAGAGAAAGGGCATCCAGCCATGGCAACCATGCCTAAGCAGGAGTTCAACATAGTCTTTGAACTTGGATCCTATTAAATCATCCAACCTATGCCAGGCATGGAAGCTGGATGTTCAGTGATGATGATGATGATGGTGGTGGTGGTGATGATGATGATGATGATGATGATGATGGTGGTGGTGTTTATAGGAGAGATTTTAAAAAATGAATATTGAAATTTCACACGGGGAGAAGAATGAAAATAATTAGATTTGTGGGTAGGAAGTTGTTTGCTTTCATGAGACTGAGAACTACATTTGGCGAAGGGGTTAGACCAAGCAAATCAAACTGAGCAAGTCTCAAAGTAGAGTCCTACCAAAATGCAATACTTGGCCCATCACGCTGTTGTGAGTTGGCCAATGCACAGATGATTCCACTTTCAAAATTACCTTTTTATATATACGTGTGTGTATTCGGGGTGGGTGGGTGGGTGGGGTGTATTTTCTTCCTTTTAATTCAAAGTTAATTTCGACTGGCCACCTGCCCTGGTTTAAAAGGTTATGAAGGAAAGCATCTCCACTCGTTCATCATCTTTAAGAAGGCCCTGCAGTTGTTTATTGTCTCTGATACAGGGTCAGTTGTAGCATGTGTGTGTGTGTGCAAGAAGGTGCACTTTAGGTCAGTCACATTGACAGGTGAAATATAAGTGTGGCTGGACTTGGGTTTAAAAGGTGATATTTTGTTTGTCTGCTTTTACAGTTCTTTATTAACACCAGGAGAACTCAGAAGTGTGTGTGTTCTCGCGCGCGCGCGCGCGGATTTAGTTTTTTCTTTTGTATTTTGTCTTAGACGAATATTTATATCTTCAGCAGTTTGTGTTTGTCTAAGTAACTGTGTGTGTGTGTGTGTGTGTGTGTTGTGAATCTAAATTTGTCTGTGTGTCTGTCTACGTATGTCTTTGCAACCATCGAAATGTGTGTGTGTATTTGCGTTCCTTTGTTTCCCTCTTTTTGTTTGTATAGTTATCCACGTGTACGCTTGTTTGCACACACACACACACACACACACACGTGCGTGTGTGTGTGTGTGTGTTATAAACCGATATTTCTTTCTGAGTCTAAATATTTCTTATGTATATCAATGTACGTGTACATGTATGTAAATCTGCGTGTATACACCTAAATATATATATATATATATATATATATATATATATATATATATCTGTGGTGGTGGAGTGGGGTGGGGGTGAGAGTGTAGTGATTCACAATAGTGGACAGTTACTACACTTGCCAAATCTAAAATGAAAGGAAAACAACTGCTGCCTCCTACTTATTCCTTCTCTTACCATCACTTCTCTTCCTCACTGTAATACACTGCACTCTCTCCTTTTCTCTCTCCCTCTCTCTCTCTTACTCACTCACTCGCAGCCATAAGTCTGTCTGCCTGCTTGTCTGTCTTTCCATTTATCTGGCTGTCTGTCTGTCTGTTTGTATCTGCCTGTGAGTTGTGTCTGTTTATTTGTCTGTCTGTCCATCCATCTGGCTCTCCATACCTATTTATGTACCACTTTACAGGGGTTAATATTGGAAATGTTTATTCATTCGTTTCATTTAACGTTTATTTATCCATGCTAGGTGGGAGATAATGGAACCAGAATTTTTACAGATGGATGCTCTTCCTGTCACTAACCTTTATCTGCCAGGGATTTTAAAGCAGCGGAGGTGGGGTGTTGCAAAAGTAACCCGAATAAGAATGGTCTGCAGGATATTCACAGAACGATTACGTCCTGCTTATGAAGAATCTTTTGCGTTTTTGTGTCTTGGGCATTTGGCTGAATCGTAAGGTTACGAGTTGGGTTGCCAGTGGTGCATTGAGTCCTTGAGCAAGACACTTTGTTTCTCGTTGCTCCACTCCACTCGGGTGGCAAAGGCGAGTTGTTAAAAAAAAAAAAGGGAAAAGTGAGTTGTTTCAAAGGGCCAGCCTGGTCACATTCTGTGTCATGTTGAATTTCTCTGAGAACTACATTAACGGTACAGATGTCTGTGGAGTACTCAGCCGCTTGTACATTAATTTCACGAGCAGGCTGTTCCGTTGATCGAATCAACTGGAACCCTTGTCGTCGTGACTAATGGCGTGCCAGGTTTTATGAATTACAATATTATAGTTTGTTAGTGGAGCCTGTTATTAAGTAAAAGGAAGGACGTATTGGATAATGTCATCCTGAGATAGAGTATATACGAAAAGGGGGGATGTTCAAAACTGGAATACCTTTACATGGGGGGGGGGGGAGCGGGGTGAAGGGCTGCTCAGGTAAGGATGACAAATGGTGAAGAATAATAATTGCTAGCCACACTATCAATATCATACTACTGTCACCCAGACCACCTCCAATACAAACACCAGCACCATAGCCGCCAACACAAACACCACAGCCACTACCAGCACACACCACCACCACCACCACTACCACCACCACTGCCGCCAGCAACAACATGAACACTAACCACCATAGTCAACCACACCACATCCTCAATCACCATCTTCACCACAACAATCAGAAATGCCATCATCATCATCATGCTACCACCACCAACCGCAAGCACCACCTCCACCACTGCCAACTATCACCTATACTCCAACTTCAGTCACCCTAAAAAAAACTGCGTACTTTCCAATTTCTGTAACATTTCCAATTTTATTAAAAAGTGCTGCTAAAAAAAGTTCTTTCCTCGATATCGACAGATTGTGGCTTTCAACATGTTTGTTGATGTTGTTGTTGACGATGTTGTTATTCCTGGGTCCTCTAACCAGTAATAGAAATTATCATTATTAAGGCTTTGAGCTGGCAGAATCATTAGAATGTCAGAGCAAATGGCACATTTCTTCTGTCTTCTTACATTTTGAGTTCAAATCTTGCTTCGGCTGACATTGCCTTTCATCCTTTTGCAGCCAGTCAAGTACTGGACCCAATGATATCAACTGACCCCTTCTCCCAAAATGACTGGCCTTGTGGTTTTTTTGAAGTTCTATCTAAAAAGCAAGGTGAGGGTGCAAAGGGAGGTGCAGGTATGTAATAGATTTGTTGGAAGGTGGGTGAATGTGGTGAAGATGGCTGGAGTGAGTGGGTCCACTCTGAGAGAAGGGGTTTCAAGACTAATTGAAACTAAGTGTATGGCAACAGAAATGTGTTGGCAAAAGCCAGGCTGATAGCCTTGCCTTGCATGGATTTAGTCAATTATAGCAACAACAATACTTACATTTTTAAACTCAGAAACATAACTCAACCAGACATCATAAACACACACAATTTCACTCATTGGTCAACTTTAGGAGACACTTGCCTTAGTTATCACACCCTAGGATTGAACCTGGAACTACATGGCTGCAAAGTAAACTCCTTGTATAATTTTGTTTTATTTTCTCTCTTTGTTTTTCTTTTGCAATTAGATTTATTCTTAGCTTCTTGTTGTTGTTGTTGTTTTTAGATTTGTCTCTTCCTCTTCTGGAATATTAGTTTCTGCTTCTTGGCACCAGCAGACTTGAAACCATCTCCGATTCTTTCTTTCAAAACTGCTTGTTTAAAGGGTTAATGTTTAAACGAAAACTTTCTGTTATAATTTTTACGCTTTCAAATTTTGGCACAAAGCCAGCAATTTTGAGGAGAGAGGTGAAGTCAGTATCAGTGACGCCACTGCTACTTTATTTTATCAACTGCAGAAGGATTAAAAGTAAAGTTAACCTCTGCAGGGTTTGAAATCAGAATGTAAAGAGTTAAAAGAAATACCACCAGATATTTTAGTCTGATGCTCCAACGCTTTTACCATTTTGCTGTAACAAGCATATGATAAGTTGTTTTCTAAACACCAGCTTGATATAGAAATAAATGTAAAAGTTAATTTTTTTTGTCTAAATCTCTCAAAATTATTGATTATTTCCAAAATTAATTGAAATACACTGCCAGTGTATTTCAACGAGAAATATGGCAACAAAAATGTTAAACATTCTCCAAAAAAACCGATAAACATGTTGTGCTGCCAAACCAATGACTTCTCTCTCAGTCACCCATGTGGCGTGCTGCCATACGATGCTAGTTCCTACCCAGAGGAATCCACTGCTTTACATAGACTTCCAAGTGAAACCACATGGCTTCACTAATTATCGTTGGAGAAAGGGCTTGTATATCCGACATTTCTCTTTCTCTTCTGCCCAGGAAGACACTTTAGAAACAGAATCAAAATAGAAAGTATTTATCTACATATCTTCCACTGTCTGTCTGTGTGTCTGTCTCTATAGAACACAGTTCAGTTTCATAGCTCCCTCCTCCTACTTAATGACAACCGACTCCATTCTGCCGCTGCTGTCTGTACAACTACAGCAATGACAATGGGAGGCACCACCAGAACATAAGTGTCCACCCCTACTGCCTGAGGCTGCATAACGGGCGGGGGGGGGGGGGGCTACACACAGAACCATGTTGTTGAGAAATGAACTTCTTAATCACACAGCCCCATCATCATCATCATCATCATCATTGTTTGAAATCTGCTTTTCCATGCTGGCATGGGTTGTATGGTTTGACAGGAGCTGGTCACCTGGAGAGCTGCTTGGGCTCCATTTGTCTGTTGTGGCATGGTTTCTACAACTGAGTGCCCTCCCTAATGCCAACCACTTTACAGAGTGTCCTGGGGGCTTTTAACATGGCCACCGACATGGGCAGTTTTATGTGGCACTGGCACGGGTGCTTTTATGTGGCACCAGCACTCACGAGCCCACAAGACTAGGATCTCTCAGCTGAGAGAGGGATGTAGTAGGGGACATTCCTGTAGGTGTGGATGGCCATGATTTTACTTAGCTTCACACGTCTCCTCAATCACAGCAAACCACCAGAAGCCTCGGTCCCTTGTCATTTCCTCTGTGAGGCTTCTCTCACATCTGCTCTCCATGCTGACATCTAAGTACTTGTGTGCTTTTGTCAGCTGTTGGGTGAGGGTTGTTGTACAAAGAGGTGTTGTAAAAAAACTGTAACCTTGCAAATTTACAATCCTCACTTAATGCCACAGCAAAGACTCTAAGTTTTCTCTGGGAAGTGGTTCTGATAAATGTCGTTGTGTTATCCTGGCTCTTCTGTTCATTAACTCTCGGCCCCTAAATGGTGGAAAATACTCAAAGGAAGCGAGATTTGCATAGATTTTTGCTGTTGTTTAGAGAATGGATGTTGTGAGTGACTAAAAGGTGTGTGTGTGTGTTAGTCATAGGGTGTCACTGATAATATTTCTCTGTTAGCCAAGCAGCCCAACCAGTGTGTCCCTTAACCTGTTGACAGAATTTTAGGGTTGACTTTAACATGCTACCCTATTCGATGTTGGTACAGATTGGCAGTTAATTAAATTGATCCCTGAAATATATAAGGTATACCTAACCTCAGTTGACCTTTTAACTTTTAACCCAAATTAATCCCCTTTTGAGATTTATTAAAAAAAATTACCAGTATTAGAAAAACTGAAGCAGTAGGGGGAGAAGTGGGGGTGGGGTTAGTGAACTGACAAAAATAAATAAATAAATACATGGGAAGCTTCTAAAATCTGATTAATTATCATGTGTAGTGATAATCGAATCTGTGAGAATCAAAACAAATCATCCCTAACATATTCATTCTGAATATGTTAGGTCTGATTTGTATGTGAATATGCTAATGATGACTGTTGTATTTAGTCTTCAGAGAACACCTCCTTTCTGACATCTGACATAATATGAGATGTTCTCTGAGGGTGCAACAAGGATTAAACATAATCACATTCAAATCTGATGTATTAAGTATGTCATTAGTAAACATTTAATGTTTCCTTAAGCTTTCTAGAAACGAATTTATGGTAAAATAGTATTTCTTCCATGAATTTTCATGATGTCAAGTTTAAAGAAGTTGTCAAAGAAGGAATGGTGAACACTGACTAAATCTTAAACCATTTTGTCCAAAATAGATGCAAACCATTTTATTTGAGGTTAAGGTGGGGAAAGGGTGAAAAGGGTGTATAAAATACATTTTTTTCTTTTTAAAGGGAAACAGAAAGATTTGTTGCCAAAGTGAAGACCTTTCCAAACAAGCCTTTAGGGAGCAGTTGTTTTAGTTTAGAGGATACGATGCCAAGCTATAACTACTGCTCAAGAGTGTGGCTGCCAGTGGCTAATTTAGAATTTGTAGCGAGTGCCAAAGGTTTGCTGGAAGAAACTACCTAAACATATATATATATATATATATATGTGTATATAAATATTCATGTGTGTGTGTGTGTGTGTGTGTGTGTGTGCATGTATGCATGTGTGTGTGTGTATACAGTGCATAAGTATATGTTGTGTATAAAGGTAGTAAATGTGTATTCCTATGTATGTGGTTACAGGTCAGAATAAACATGTTTTCCCATTTGTGTGTGTCTGTGTAGCTCCATACATGAACACATATCTATGTGTTTATGATATTTTGTGTGTGTGTGTGTATATAGGAGGAGAAATATATTTTGGGTGAGAATGAGAATATTTCTGTTAACTTTTGTGTGATTGTATTTCTTCAATCCACCCGTGTTTGTTAGGGTGGTGTTGAGGATGAGATGATATGGTAGAAAGAGGAACTACCAAATCTTGCTCCCCACCCCAACCCTAGTTTCACTTTCCCTTCCATTGCTATGATGATATAAGGCTTTAATTTAATTATAGAAATATAAAAGGATTTTTTAAAATATCAAATGGCTCTGAGGGTCCTTGTGAGTAAAACAAGAATCAAAGGGGTCCATAGACAAAAAGGGGTTCAGGGCCCAGTGTTGTACTTCATTAATTGCTGCTTTATGTCCTTCTCTTGTTTAGTCTTTTCTCACAAGTTGCGTCTGATGATCCCAGTGCAACCCTAACCCCTTCTGGCTCTTTTTATTCTGAATTGAAATTCTGCTGGGGTCAACTTTGCTTTCCATCCTCTCGATAAAATAGAGGACCAGTCAAGTACTGGTATTGATTGTATCGACTAACCCTGCTACCCTCAAATTTGTGTGTAAATCAGAAACCATCAGAAACCAAACCAAAATCTGAAGCATTTGTTGGACGTCCAATGAAATCTCAAAGGACCATTTAAACCCCTTTCCTACCCCTTCAACTCTTCATTTTATTCTTTGTAGTCCTTTTTTAATGGCACAACACTCCTGCATCTTGGTTCCATCTGAACAGTAATTTCCCACTTAAGAACGGCTGCTCCTTGATGTCACAACAATTGACTTTTCTCTTCTACACACACACACACACACACACACACACACACACACACACACACACACACTGATAAACCCCACACCCTCATGTTTCCATTCGCTTGTTCCCCTCCCACACAAATACGATGCGTTGTTTACATCTAAGTATTTGGATGGGAGGTTTCCTACCTGTGTTAGGTATACACCCTGTTATGTCAATATGACCCAGATTCCAATATGGCAGAGGATCAATTACCACAACCTTCTTGTTTCACTATCACCATTGCATTATTATGTCATTCAAGACCTGATCACCCTCTCCACCCTCACACTTCCTTGATTCTTTCAAAACATGACCAATATTAGCCTACAACCCAATGCATTCTTCTTCTCTATTGGAAACCCCCCCTCCTCTTCTTCCACTTCCATTCTACCATTATTCACTATGCTACTACTACTATAAACACATGTACATTTGTTTTCATGCATTCTCTCCCTTCTGCTCCATCTTTCTATCTTGACAAAGAGCAAGCTGTCCAAAACATCAATACACCTTCCTTTCCTTCACACTCAAATATATTGACTTGGTACAGTTTCATTCTTTGTTTTATATGTTGTGTACTTTTTTAGTTTTTGACTGTAAACATCCTACACACACACACACACACACATGTATACGTACCCAACCATATATATATATATATATATATATATATATATATATATGTGTGTGTGTATGTATGTATATAAACCTACTCTAACAACAGACATACACACATACACATGTATATGTACCCAACTATATATATAAATATATATATGTATGTATGTATATATGTATGTATGTATGTATGTATATAAACATACACTAACGACAACTATACACACACACACGCAATCACTCATCAAACTAAATGGATTTTTTACTGTTCAATAAACTGTTGCCCTTCCTTTTTGGAAACTGGTCATATGTCGAGGTTAACAGAAATGTCAAATGTGCAAATAAGTGAGTTGCCTGTGTGCGTGTGTGTGCCAGTGTGTGCCAGTGTGTGTGTGTGTGTGTGTGTGTGTGTGTGTGTGTGTGTGTGTGTGTGTTTTACAGTAGTGACTTTCAGAGAGATTGAAATCTATGCGAGTAGAAAAATTCCAAGTGTCCAAAGATCTTTGAAAACGACACGACACACAAACGCATACATATAGACACACAGACACTCACACACAGTCACATTAACATACTTATTAACACAACCATACAAATACTAACATATATACATACACAAGACTGCACACTAACATACACATACAGTGACAGCAACACACATACACAAACACACATAAAAGCACCCCCACACAAACACAAATGGACCCCTCTGCCTACCCTTTCTACTTAGTGGACTGGCTAAGCGAGAGAAACTCACTCCAACCGATCGACTTCAATATTTATACTCCTGGAAGGAGTGAACCTTCCACGATAATATCTTTATTGAATTCTCTTTTTCTTAAATGTAATAGTAAATATGCACTCACACACACACACACAAATTCTCTTTCTCTCTCTCTTTCTCCCTGTTATATATATATATATATATATATATATATATATATATATATATATATATATATATATATATATATATATATATGTCTGTTCCTTCCATTCATACTTTAACCTCACTTAAACTCCTCCCTCTCTCTCCCCTCTCATTCTCACTCTAATTTCATTTTCAATCATGAAGATCATCGAAGCTGCTGCTGCTGCCCCCTCCCCACCAAAACACCCATCACACTCAGTAAAGTGGTTGGTTAATTGAGCAGAGACAACTCAGAGTTGAGCCGAGACTCTTTAGACAGCCTCTCTAGTGACCGGTGCCATGAAAGTGGGGAGCCAGTAACATCAGTAAACTGGTTGGTGCCAAGAAAGATGTCTGGCTTTTAAAACTTTGCCAAAACAGACTTTGGAGCAAGTTGTCCTCTAGTCCATTGTTTCTTGTCAGTCTAACCCATGCCAGCATGGAATGTAGACATAAAATGATAATGTGTGAGAGAAAGAAAGAGACTCATTAGTTTATACTGTGTACTAATATCTCTAATATGTCTAAGGCACAAGCATGCATATCATCATCATTGACAACATTGTTTTAAGGTACAGTTTTCCACACTGACATGGGTCAGATGAAATTCATTAAACAGATTTTCTATGGCTGAATGCTCTTCCTGTCACTAACTCTCACCTGTCTCCAAGCAAGGAAATATTTTGAATGCAAACAGCACAATGGTTAGACATGTGGGCATGAACAGATTGCTTACATGAGAGTGGTACTCCTTTACAACTATTACATGATATGAACACACACACACACACACACACATATGTATATCTGCATATGAAAGAGAGAGAATGATGTTCAATGTAAAACTCTGCTGTGCTAATTGCCTTCCAATTGATCAGTCACATGATCCAGAATATCTGGTCAAACTAGCTGACCCATATAACACCAATCCATACAGTATTGATTGCATTTTATGCTTGCTTCACTTTCATCCTTGACTGCATCAAATGTCCACTTGTCCATAGTTTGACCAAATTATGTGGACTTTATTACACTCAGTTCCTTTAACACTGACCACTGAGTTAAACCATGGCATCACCAACAACATTTTACTTTTATTTTGTGTGTTTAGCGATTATTGGTGTGTGAAGGAGCTTAGTTGGAAGCAGTTACTCAGCATACAAACAGTATATATTACATGTGTGCATGTTGTACAGCAGGTGTGTGTGTGTGTGTGTGCATTAACAAAAGTGAAAGCATTCCAGCTGGGATCTTGTCCCTTTTTCAAATTCAAATTCCGAATGAATACATAAGAAAATAAATAAGCAATCGATATGAATCAAAATAAAGCATTTATGAAGAATTACCTGCAGACACATTTTTGGGGCCATTTGTGGTCCATCTCTCTCTGGCATTATCTGAGTTTTGGAAGTTCTCTATCAGTGGACTTAAAATGTCCTTTCAACAATCAACAATTGGCACAACAAAGGGTTCGTCACAGATGGAACACATTGGTTCTCATCATGAAGAAAAAAAATCTCTGAATCCATATAAAACAAAATGGTCACATTTGAAGAATTTGAAAAATAAACCAAAAAGCTGGGTTGATCATGGATGGGAGACTTTCATTCTTATGAATGTTTGATAAGTTCAGAAATATATTATGTTTCCTGACCATTTTGAAATTTGCATATTGTTAGCTCCAAGTGAACCAGACTGGTTTGTTTTAATTTTGTAGAATTATTATTTCGAGTGATAAAGAATAACTAACAAATAAAAATACAAAAAAAAAAAAAAAAAAAAAGACTACTGCACTCCTCTGACACAACTGCATGTTAATGTTTAGACAACTGGGTTTCTAACTGTCGCATTGTCTGTGTTCCCAATCAATATTTTATATCTTCTCTGTGTCTGAACTTCACAGGACTGTTTGGCTCAAAAATATATTCATTTTTTTCTTTTTTTTTTCACTGTTGCAAGAAATTTCATTTTAACAAGACTCATTTAGAATTTTGGCTGACACTAAAAAAAATATTTCTTTAATTGAAAAATTCATTCTATTGCTACTCATTACAAATGAATTTCCCTTGTTTCTCTCTTTCGAAAGACAAGCAGACACAAGGGGCTGCAGGGTACCAAATTCTGCTAATTTTTTAGTTGACTTGGAGCCTTAGTGGAAGACATTTGTTCAAGGTAGCAGACAGTGGGATTGAAACTGGAATGCTGTGGCTACAAATTGGATCTTCTGAAACACACACCTATGCCTGTGTCTCTCTGTACCATACAGAAAGTACTTGGGGGAGAGAGCGGAATTGACAATGTTCATTTCCCTCAACAATCATCATCATTTAACGTCCATTTTCCACGCTGGCATGGGTTGGACTATCTGATAGGAACTAGCAAGGCCAGGAACCACACCAGGTTCCATTGTCTGTTCTGGCATGGTTTCTACAGCTGGATGCCTTTCCTAATGCCAACCACTTTATAGAGTGCACTGGATGCTTTCTATGTGAACCCATCATCAGTACTTTTTACGTGGCCCCTTGATTTTAGGAGATCAATCTTATTGTGGTGGGTGGCTCTTAGGAATTTAGAACTTTAAGATTCTGTAAGAAATCTTTATTTTTCTCACCTGCAGCACCAGGTAAAACATTTTCCTCTCTCTGTGTCATCTTCTATATCTTTGTTGTTATTATGTTCCCTGTTGTCAGTTTATAAACTGACATAGAAACTGTTCTTATTTAATTGCTTAGTTTTATAATGATTATAATTGGCCTCTTTGCATTCAAATATTTTCTTCTATGTTCTTTATAAAATTTCCTACTGCTCTTGATAAAAGAAAAATTGTAAAACAAGCATCATCGTCATCATCATCATACAAGCAGGGTCTTTCATTTCCAATCTTCCATAAAATTGTATTTGACCATGGAGAAATATTACCTTGCTTGGGAACAGGTGAGAACTGGCAACATGAAGGGCATCTGGCCATAGATAATCTACCTCCACAAAATCTAACTCATGCAGGCATTTAAAAGTAGATGATGATGATGATGATGATGATGATGAGTTTCAATTTGTGCCCCCACATGATTTTATCTGTCAACTCCTTCTATGTACAAAGAGTTATTATTTTCTTTAATTACTGTTAATTTTCTTTAATTACTGATTAATTTCTATAGACATATTTCAAAGTATGGTAGCTTCATTCCCTTCAGTGACTCAATTCTCTGTTATCATTTGTTGGTCTCCATCTGAATGTGTGTAGATAAATCTTTTAATGACTATATATATAGTAACCTATTCAGTTATCGAAGTGTATATATATTTCTAACATTACTTCAACTAGTCAGCATCACACAAACTGTCTGTTCGTCCTTTTAGATTTCACTTGATAAACTATTTTCGTCTTCTTTGCAGATTTACATCCTGTCTAATCTTACCGGGTTGTCTCAAAGACATTTCTCTTGCTCTCTTATCTCTCTCAAACAATCTTAATCTTGTCAAGTGTTTTATTGACTTATTGTTTCCATTTTGGATCTTTCTTTCGTAATGTCTAATCGAAATAATTATGTTGAAATCTTCCACTATTTTCCTTACCTACTCATCGACCTTTGTCACACGACACATCCTAACAGACAATTATTTCACCTGAATGTATGGCTTGATTCTTTTCATACCTGTCTTCTTAACTTACTATATACCTTTGCTAGAGTGAGTTATTAAAGTTTTGGGAAAGAATTCACTTAAAGACTCCACTTTGACTCCCAATTTAAATGGTTTCAGTAATGAATTAATACCTTCACAAAATTGTTTCATTTCCCAAGGTTTAGTATTTAAGAAATTGTTGTTCCTTTTGTCCAGAGTATGGCTGCAAACTACTCCTCATCCCCCCGCCCCGCCAGTTGTGTAGGTCTGGACATGGCTCCATCATCTTATCCTTTCAAATCCTCTTTAGTCAACATCACCCTGAACACTTGTAAGTCTTTTCTATGAGGGTTTTTAAGGTCCCAGGTTTGAGCCAGACCCATGACTAGATCCTGCTTCCCACTGGCATCAAAAACAATAGCAAAGTTTGCAATAATTAAAAGAACTCCGGCTCTCTTAGCTTTTGTTTTTTGCTACTTTTAGAAAATATTAAGCATGGATCTACTTTAATCAATGGCATTCCAGCCATGATCACCTCGTCTTTTTTCACCCAGTGTCTCTAGAACTACCTGGCATGGCAGCCAGTCAATATATGAAGTAATTGGTGCAACGGAAATAGTAGGAAGTGGGTTAATATAATTGAGGGTTAACAATTTCCACAGAGATTTTAGATCAGTTAATATGTTTAGACATTGTCTGATAGACATAGGTTTGATTCCGTTTTAGTTTTCTGAGGTTTGATAACACATCAGGGTCAGGTGAATGACAAAAATCTCCAACAAAACTTTGCATTGAGTCACTGCTGCTGGAATCTTTTGCTCAGGTAAAAACACTGAAAACTCCCTCCTGTTACCTGGCATTTGTTATTGTTTTCTTGTCTTTTGTTGTTGTTGTTGTCAAGTCTGTTGTCATTGATTATAAAAGTCTGTCGTCTGTGTCCATTGTCGACTACAACACACTATATTGCCTATAACCTGTTGTTGCTTACAACCTGATGTTGCCTATAGTCTGCTGCTGCCTATAACCTGTAGCTACGTTTGACCTGGAGTTGTCTTTAACCTATTCTTGCCTCTGCTCTATAGCTGCCTATAACCTGTTGCTGCCTATAGCTTGATATTGCCTATAACCTGTTGCTGCCTATAGCTTGATATTGCCTATAACCTGTTGTTGTTTACAGTTAGTCGTTTCTCTCCTTTGCTTCACACTGTTGTTTTCCAGTTGTAAGTGCAGCAGCTGCTGGTTTAGTAGCAGAACTAATGAATGCACCATTAGCATTGTTGCAACTAGCTGTTAGTCTTTGCAGTCAGGACTGCTGTGCAGACTATTACTGGCACCAGCAGCAACAGCAGCAGCAGCAGCAACAGCAGCAGCAGCAACAGCAGCAGCAGCAATGCCAGATCTGCTTCCATCGTTGTCTGTAGAGGTGGTTGTTGTTGGTAGTGTTTAGGCAGTGGTTTTGTATTGGTGATTGTGGTTATGGAGAGGTGGTGGTGGTGGTGGTGGTGGTGGTGGTGGTGGTGGTGGTGGTGGTGGTGGTGGTGGTGGTGGTGGTGGTGAAGGTAATTGTTAAGATAGTTCGGAGGCCACAACAATATTTTTCACTTAATTTTCCCCAACCATTTGCCTGACATAAGTTTTGGGTATTTACACTGATGTCAACAAAAAGATCAGCCTTTCCATCAAAATAAACACACACACACACACACAAATATATATATGTTGCCACAAATATACACACATATACCATGCTTGATAGATAGATAGATAGATAGATAGATAGATAGATAGATAGATAGCTAGATAGGCAGGCAGGCAGGCAGGCAGACAGACAGATAGGTAGATGAAATAGTGATATTATTTCCCTAGTCAACAAATTACCCAGTGGCTTTGTGCCTTTGGAGTCATGTGAAATAAGAAATCTGTTACTTCAGAACAGGTGAGGGTTAGTGACAGGAAGAGCTTCCAGTTGTAAAACAGTGCCTCAAATATATTCATCAAACCCATGCAGGCATGGTAAGACAGAAGTAAAGCAAGTGAACAAATTGACACAGAGAGATAGAGAAAGGGAGATTGAATTTAACTTTTGAAAATACTGCTTACAATATTGTATACCAATCTAATAGTAATATATATAAAGAGAGGGGGGAGAGGGGAGAGATATACAATGCAAGCATCAAGGAATGGTTTACATTGTAAACAACTGTTTATGAATAAAGAGTAAGAGTAAGCTGACTGACAGGAAACTGCAGGAAACTGCACCCCTTTCTTCCCCAGGTAAACATGCTACTATTTACACTACAGATATCCCACAACTAACCCCACTCAAATCTTAATAGACCTGTCCTAGTAGCAGCACAAATTGATAATAAATGTATTCACCGGAAAATAAAATGTTGCTGTTATTGTTTTTTTTTGTTCTTTTTCTTTTACATGGAATGTTTTTTTTTTTTTGTTTTTTTTAATAAATTCAATCTGTTGTTTCACCAAAATGTGAAGATGGCGCTGCAGCGAGTGTCAGAGGAGAAACAAGAAAGTGAAACAAACTTCTCATATTCTGCCACACAGATCGGTGTAAGGCTGTATCTATGTATATGCATGTGTGTTTATAGATATATGTGTAAGTGCATGCATGGCTGTATGGCTGAATGGTTGGCGTTAGGAAGGGCATCCAGCTGTAGAAGCTCTGCCAAATTAGACTGGAGCCTGGTGTTGCCATCCGGTTTCACCAGTCCTCAGTCAAATCGTCCAACCCATGCTAGCATGGAAAGCGGACGTTAAACGATGATGATGATGATGATGATATATATATATATATAAATAAGCATAGGGTTACATAAATGTGTATGTGTGTGTGTGTGTGTGTGAGAGAGAGAGAGAGAAAGCACAGTTTTGCAGAGCAAGTTGTGATCATAAATCAAAAATTTTTAAATCGTGAGACACTTTAGTAATGAATTTGTGATTTGTTAGGAATGGTGTTACCAAATAAATACTAGTTAATTAGTCAGAGTGGTAATATTATTGAGTTGACTTTTGAATGTGGTCCTCCATCCTAGGAACTCTCCAATAACTGTAACTGGTAAAACAGGAATGGTTCAGTTGATTTGACAGCCTTTGAATATTTGAATTCAAAGAAGAATCCTTTGGTTGATTGACCCCAAAACTATGGAAGGGGGTGATTGTTGTTGTTGGTGGTGTCATTGTCATATAGCCTCAGGTCTGTTCTGATCTCAGCATAATTCTACAAATCGTTAGGGTTCTGAGATGTTAATCAAAAGCTGAGAATTAAATAAATTCTTATAAATCTGTTCCAAACAAAACATAAACTGATATGACGAAAATATACTAAAGCCTGCCCAGCCCCACATCAAAGAAAGACAAGATGTAAACCATTGCAATGACATGCACCATTCTGTAGGCTAGTGAGCATGTAATCCTCATTGATAACATGGATTACAAGATCCATATTTACAGATCAATATTGTGCTGATTTACTTCAGTCTTTGCAGCAATCAATCCATGGAAAGTAGCAAGGAAACTTATTGACTATCTTCTTCACAGGATCCTGTTTGTGATTCTACAGCAATGCTTGGAAAATCAGCCAACATTGCAACATTGGGAATTTCCATCAGAGACGGAGCCATTCAATTGACCCTCTTCCTCACAACAACACTTGTAATCTGTTGCCATTGTGAAAGACCCTGTCTACTGGGTGTTGCTTCATGCTATCAGTTAAGTGGTAAAGTCGTTTTGCATAAATTAACATAAATTAACAGACACAACATAATTCCAGCAGAAACTTGTATTGAGTACTTTTGCAGTCTCCAGAGATTGTAAATGAAAACCTTTGATTAACACTGTGCAATTTTCAACTTCCAGTCTATCCCGTGTATTATTGTATAATGTCTGTCTGTCTGTCTTTCTCTCTCTCTTTCTATAAATATATATATATGTGTGTGTGTATGTGTGTGTGTGTGTGTGTGTGTGCACGTATACAACAATCTCATCAGTCTTGTAAGATTTTCAAATCTCATGGCCACAGAAACCGTCACTAAAAAAGAAAACATCAGCTTTAATCAAACTGGATTACGATGAAAGCAGCTCCAGCCATGACCACCTCATCATTTTTCAGTCAAAGTGTATCCTGGACTGCATTATCCAGTGTGTTCAATCTTCAGGCATTGGTGTGAGGTTTAAGGGACATTCATTTGGCTGCTATTTCCATGTGGTTGAGCAACCCCCATATAAGGACCTCATTATTGTAGCTGCTGCAGTTAAGAAGAGAATTACATTCATTGCCCTTACTGTTGTTGTTTAGCCCCAGGCTGGCTGTGACTGAGCCGATCTGTAATCAAATAAATCTGGCTCTGGCCACTGTGTTGCTAATTTTTTTGAGGGTTTACCTGGGAGAGGTGGAACATGAGGGACATCTGGTTGCTTTCTCTAACAGTTAAAGTAACATTGTAAAAGCTCCCACATGTTGTTGTTGATACCATGGTGGTGGTGGCAGTGGTGGTGGTGGTGGTGGCGGTGGTGGCGGCGGTGGTGGTGGTGGTGGCGATGGTGGTGGCAGTGGTGGTGGTGGTGGCAGCTACTTCAGTTAAGTTCCAGGCAAGAGAACTGAAGTAGTGCAATGCAAGTAGTGGCCTTTGGTTTGTTAATTAATTAATGAACTTAATTAACTTAATGCATTAGATAATTAAAGCAAAGTGGACAAAGAGAAAAGACAGCAGAGGGAGTGAGCAAAAAGCCAGCGAGAGAGGAGGAGGAGGAGGAGGAGGAGGGGTAAGAGAAAAAAGCAAAAGTGATGGGAGAAGAGAGAAAGTTGCTTCGGGTGGTGGGGGTGGTGGGGGTGGTGCTGGGGGGGGGTGACGGGTAGGTACCTGCATAGAGGTACTTTAAAGGAAGTATGTCACAGATGATGATGATAAAGAGGAAAGAAAATAGAAATAATACACTGCTATTGATGAAGATGACGATGATGATGATGATGATGATGATGATGAAGGTGGTGGTGGTTATGATGATGATGATGACAGTGGATATGATGGCAATGATGATAAACGAAGGTGATGATAGTAATATTTAGTTACTTTTGATAGCAGGAACGATGATGATGATGATGATGATGTAGGTGGGGGTGGAGGTGGGGGTGGGGTGGGGGTGGGGTGGAGGATGAGAATGAACAAGATATTGATTATGGTAATAGTGATTAGAACAAGGATTACGAGGGTGATGATGATGATGATGATTATCATGGCTATGCTGTCAGCTTATAGTAATGATGATGATGATCACTAAGATGGTAATAATCAATCAATGGACTGATTATGATGGTAACAATGATAATGATGATGGTTTTGCTGTTGTTGTTGTCGTTGGTTACGGTGATTATTATGATGGTGGTTGTGAGCAATCAGCAAACTGGTGGCGGTGGGAGTGAGTGCGGTCACATCCAATCGGATTAGTGTTGAACAGCTTCACAGAGAGGATTTAACCTAATTAGGGATCTGAACCAATGCTTTGGCTGATGGGCAAATCCACAGGCAATGTAGAACAACAACAACAACAGCAACAACAACAGCTAACACAAAGAGACTTACACAAACAACTGCAATAACTGTTGGGGGGGGGATGTTAACGGCTGCAATGTGTGTGTGTGTGTGTGTGTGTGTGTGCACGAATGGATAGATGGACCTGCAGCTGTTTCAATGTATATTTGTAAATACATATACATATTATGTACATGTACATCAACAACAACAACAACAACAACACGGTAGTGAGTTGGCAGAATCGTTAGCATGTGGAGCAAAATGCCAAGTGGCACATTGTCTGTCTTCACGTTCTGAGTTCAAATTCTGCCAAGGTTGACTTTGCCTTTCATCCTTCCAGGATCAATAAAATATGTACCAGTTGAACACTGGAGTCGATATAAGTGCTTTACCCCACCCCCACCCCCAAATTGCTGGCCTTGTGCCAAAATTTTCATTGTTGTGTGTTGTTGCAGTGAGCTGGCAGAATCGCTGACACTGAGTCAAAATGGTCAGCACTTTTCCTTGGCAGCATTTCGTCTGTCTTTATGTTCTGAGTTCAAATTCCATTTGGGCGGGGGGTCGATAAAACAAGTACCAGTCATGTACTGGGGTCAATGTAATTGACTCAGCTTGTCCCTTAATACTTCAGACTTTGTGCTTATAGTAGAAAAGATTAGTATCATTATTGTTGTTGTTGATGTTGTACACACACACACACACACACACACACACACACACACACTCACACAGATACATACTAGGATTATATTACACAGTGCACATAGTAGGTGGGGTCACTTGTAGTTATTGACTTCGTTTACAGCCAATTACTTAATCCGCTAATCTCACTCCCTCTCCCTCCTCTCCCCTCCCCCACTCTCTGCCTCAGAAAAGATAAAGCCTGACTTTTACTGGATTATATAATTCTTCAGTTTAACCAAAACAAACCATCTAACATGCCTTATTAGAGTTAAGTCAGTGTTTCGTTAGGTCAGTTGGCTTAATTAGACCAGCTGACCTACAGGATCACCTTGCTCACTCCATACACCCACCTACCTTCCCATGTTTATATATATATATATATATATATATATATATATATATACAGAGAGAGAGAGAGAGAGAGATAACTCGTCATCAGTTATCAGCCAGAGGGTCAAATGCAATTTCATGCCTATAGATATACCATCATCCTCATCATTAACAACCGTTTTCCATGCTGGCGTGGGTTGGACGGTTTGACTGAGGTCTAGAGAGCCAGCGGCTGCACTCGGCTCCAATCTGATCTGGCAAAGTTTCTACAGCTGGATGCCCTTCCTAATGCCAACCACTCCGAGAGTGTAGTGGGTGCTTTTTACGTGTTACCAGCACAAGAGCCAGTCAGGCAGGCCTGGCAACGATTGCATTACTCATGTATTTATATGTGTGTGTATATATATATATATATATATATATATATATATATATATGAAAGTGTCCTAAATAATCACTGGATACAAAACTTATTTTCACTGCCAAAGATGCTATTTTGATGGTAGTGTGTTTGTGCTTTTCTGTGTGTGTGTGTGTGTGTGTGTGTGTGTGCATGCGTACATCATACATACAATGTTCAGTGTATCTATTTGCACACAACTACAATTAATATTAATAAGTATGTTAATTATATGTTGATATGTCTGTAAAATTTGATCTGATAATTAAATATAAATACCTTTCTTTTATATTCCAGGTAAGAAATCTATCGAGGAACATCTTTCATTTTATTGTATTGATCCTGTCTGAACAACTCGTTGACATCAGTAAGTTCACAAAACATAATCTCAGCCATATTATTTAATTAACAATGTTTCTATTACACTTTTGGGTTTTTTTTTTTTTTGTTTGTCTATGTTTGTTGTTCTTTTTCTTTACTCTATATTTTCTGAATTATTTCAAGAAAATCTCTTTTAAGAAATATTTTTGAAGATTCTTTCAAAAACTGAAACTGAAATTTCAAACGAGTCAAGAGGATGGGGGTGGGGAAGGTAACAAGGTAAAAAAAAACAACAACAAAATTTCCTCAACAGAATGAACAACATGTTGATGTGTGTGTGTGTGTGTGTCTATCTGTGTGAGTACGTGTGTCTGTGTGGGTGTGTGTATACATAGAGAGAGAGCGAGAGATGTATATATAGATACATAGATAGACAGAGAGACAGAAATTTATAAAGACCATAAATGGGACCATCATGTCTGTATCATTTTAAAGGGATAGTTAAGAGCGGAGAACATGTAATTGTCACAAAACATAAGGGTGTATAAAAGGTTTATATCAAACCAGAAGAAGCACAATAGTGGTACAGGTAAGCCCCTTGTTGTGAAACAGGGACTATACACACAGATTACAGACTGTAAAGGTTATGGTCTGTAGAGAAGGGGAAAGCCTGGAAAAGACATGTTTATAGGTTGGTTGGTGTGTAGGAGAAAATCAAAAGTAAACTGAAATTCCTCTTGGAGACCTACAAAGCCCATGAGCTCTGTCCCTTCATCCAGACTCAGCAACTTAAAATGAACACAAACGCACAAACACACAAATGTCAACTGTAAAGCATGTTTATCAATTACTTGCTAAATGTTTCTTTGCAAAAGAAGAGTTTTTAGAAGGGAGAAGGAAAGAGAAAGAGGGATGGAGTGGAGAGGTGAGAGGGTGAGAACAGGGTCGAAGGAGAAATTTGTATTTAAATAGTCATGATTGGTTAAGTGTAGTTAGGCCTGGGTGAGATCTGTGATGACTCTCATGTAAGAGTGAGCATTTGGTTGCTATTTTTAGCATGTTCATCAGCCATGTAGAAACTCTGTCTGCAGCTCAGTGTGAAGCAGAAACGATGGGATTTGAAGGCAGAGCTTGTGGAGGAGCTAGTTCAGACTATTAAATTAAAACAAGTTAAATGAATCACTAATCAATTAATTGAAGTAAGTACTTGTAGCATTTCATTAGAAATTATCTATAAGTGCTTAATTAGAAAGTAACAACTGAATAACGAGAATAAAATGCTTGTTTTATTTTGACCTGACTGGTTCTAGAGATGGCTGACTGAGATAATATGGAAGGGAGATGAGTGAACAAGGGAGCCGCTACATGCTTGCCAACCTTCTAGAAAAGGTAGCCAAGTTTCCCTCAAATTACACCTAACCATCTAAACAAGGGAAGGAATTAGTAGAGAATGTGTTCTTGGATAACCCTTGAACTCCATTTGTTCTGTTTTTGGTTTCTTCATCTCTATGGATCGATACCCTTCTTAACGCCAACCACTTTATGGAGTGTAGTGAGTGCTTTTCGTTTTTTTTATTCTTGTGACACTGGCATCAGTGAAGCTGCCAAGTAACTTACAAGACAAAAAAAAAAAACACCCCTCGATTGGGTGGGGATGTAGCAGAGGGGGTGTGTGCTTTATGTTCTGTGTGTCAATGCAATTGATTATATTCATCATCATCATCATCATCGTTTCAGTTGGCATTGTGCCAAGTCAAACGAAATCAATATTAATTTGATGGAGTTGGTAGAAGCAGAGGAGTGTATGTAGAGGACTGGATGTTTTTTGTTTTTTTTACTATTTTCTTTGTAACACCTCATTTAAAAAGTTCCAAGTTATCTCTGCCTTTCATCTCGTTAGCCTCATTAGAATTTAAATAGCACCACCAAACAGTGTGTCTGGTCAAAAGGAATTCGAATCTAAGCTGTGTAAGTCCGAGTGCACCAGTTTTAGAAACCAGTTTTAATCTCCATCTTCAACCGTTTCATTGTTCTCTGCTGATATTTTAGAAACGAACAGATGTCACACAATCATCATTTCTCCAAATCAAAGGATCTGGAAAATGGGCAAGAAATATCTATTCATTTTATGGAAATGTTTTCCCAAGTAAAAATGACCAAACTAATATAACACTTATCAAAATGTCATCGTAAATACATAAACAGATGGGCTGGTCATATCTGGAATGTCTCTGAACATAGGTCTGTTCAGTCAGGACTGAGTTGCTGCAATACAACAACATTAACTTATCATGGGGGTGGGTTTAAACTTGTTGAAGAAGTCTTCTGTGACAGCTGGAGACCTTTCTTGATGCCACCATTTACTTTATTCTGTTATTCTTCACCTGTTGAATCCCTGGGCTGCCACATTACACAAGATGTCACAAACACACATCACTGCCGCCCAAGGGATGTAAATGCAAAAATACAAATGCATGCACATGCACACACACACATGCATGCACACGCACACACACACATGCATACACACACATGCATGCACACGCACACATGCATGCACACACACATGCATGCACACGCACACACACACATGCATACACATACACCTGCATATATATCCGATAATTTCCATCCAATTTTTGTTCACTGAATTTCATTTACAAGACATATGTGAAGCCAAGGCATCGGTAAACATGACATTTGCCCAAGGTGCCACAGAATGAAATTGAACATGAATGCTTCTGGTTGTGAATTAAACTTTTTAACCACACAGCCACTCATGAATCTGACAACATTATAAACACTGCATATTAGAAGCAAGAGTCGTGTATTGAATAGATTGATCAAAAGGGGAAAAGAACAACCATTAAGTTGATGAAGAGATCTTGCTTACAGCTGAAGAATGTCCCATCTTTGTCTCCTTTTTTTCTTTGTTCTCAAACAAAGGACAAAACCTGAAATTGGACGCAAAACTTCACAACAATTTCAACTTCTTCCATCAAAATCTCTTCTAAGATTAAAAGCCTTCCTGTTCAACTTGGGGCCATTAACATCTTGGGGTTCAAGTTCCGTTGCTATTGACCTCCCTTTCATCTCATTTAGGTTTATAAAATATATACCATCAATATACTGGGGTCAGGAGTCAAGTCAATTCATTATTGCTGTACTACAAAACTTGTTTCTCTGCCAAATTAACCAATATGTGCAAAAATATATACTTAATTATCTCGGATGTTAATTCAGTCAATAGAATTAATTAATTGTCCCTTCATTAATATTGAGTGATCACGCCTTATAGAGTTCAGGGTGAGGGAGACATGGGGATTGTGGTATTCATGCCTTTCTTAAGGACATCATCAGTGCATGTAGGCCTGCATTTGTGTATGTTTGTGTATGTGCATTGATGTATATGTTATGTGTGTGTGTTTGCGTGCATGTGTGTGTGTGTGTCTGTGTTTTATGTAGGAGTGTGTTGGGGGAAAGTATAGAGATGTACAGTTATATTTACAGAATTATGGCTATTCTTGTGTGAATAGATGCATAAGTGAGTGTGTATATATGGCTGGGAATATGTGTGTATTGAGCAAAGGTAATTAGGTGTATGGATATAGATATACACCCTCAAATGTTTTCGTATGTGTGTCTGCATAGACCATATCTATACACATAAATGTGTGTGTGTACATATAAACAAAACTAGGAAAATGTATATCCAAATATATGTATATATGTACAAGCGCATACAAATATGCATATACACACACACGTCTTCCATTGCTCTTTTGTGATTCAATCAGTAAAACTGTAAAAAGTATTATTATTATTATTATTATTATTATTATTATTATTATTATTATTATCAGCATGAAGACTGATGTTTTTTCCCACTCTGGCAGGGATTGGCTATGTTTGAACATAGCCATTCCTCTGGGTCAAGTATTATCAGGCATTGATGTGTAAACACAGAGCCTGCTTTGTTACGACGTAGTCTTGAGTTCAATCTCATTGCTTGGTACTTTGGACAAGCATCTTGTACTGCAGCCAGGGGTCAATCAACGGTTATGAGGGAAATTGCTAGAGAGAAACTGTATGGAGACAAGTTGTGTGTGTGTGTGTGTGTGCACCATGCTCCAATCTGATCTGGCAAAGTTTCTACAGCTGGATGCCCTTCCTAACATCAACCACTCCGAGAGTGTAGTGGGTGCTTTTTTACGTGCCACTAGCACAGGGGTCAGAGGGGGCTGGCATCGACCACATTCGGATGGTGCTTTTTACATGCCACTGGCACGGAGACCACAACTACAATTTCCATTTGATTGTCATCTGATTTCATTTTGATGTACTTGACTCAATAGGTCTCCACAAGCACAGCATGTCACCCTACGATCCACGGGTCCTTTTTGAGTTGGCTGGTTATGCAACGCTGGTGTAGGTTACAGCTGTGATCTCACTTTATTTGCCAGGTCTTTTCGGTCACAGCAAATCTCCAGAGGTCTTTTGTCATTTACTCTGTGAGGCCCAACGTTCGAAGGTCATGCTTCACCACTTCATCCCATGGATGATAATAAAAAAATGATGAGCAAACTCTTGATTGAGCCACAGCTCTGTCGTGCCTTCTGAAGCAGCTGTGCCACTGGAAACACTGCAGATGACCCATTGCCTGGTCACCCTAAACTTGCCAAAGCATGCTCGATGTCTCTGTCGCAGACTTCCCAAGTTTAATGCAAAACTTCACGTTGTCTCTTTGTTCTTTTCTTCAATGACAAAATCACAGACTACAGCCTATCAAATGGTCACAAAAACACAAATTTCACAACTTGCAAAGTGACCTCACTTTGGCACACTGCCTCATAAAGGTCACTGCTAGTTCTCACTGCACATGCCACTGTGTGCTGCCATCTGTTGGCACGCTTCAGAACTAGTCCAGGAACTTGCTTTTATACCGTCTTGTTTGTACAAAATCAATCTAGCTATCTCACTCTTTCTTTCTCTGTATGTCTGTGTGTATGTAGACACACGCATGTATTCACAGACACACACGCACACACATGTGTATATACCTGCATACACACACACACACACACACCAGAGATATGAGGCAGAGGTAAATGGACGCAATCGCTTGTGTAGTGAGGACAGTCTCACCTCTCACTCCCTTGCAATGTTTGCACATGGTTGCGTGCACCAAATGCAGTTTGGGCAACACTGAAAGCAGTCATTAACTATTCCATTAATATGGAATGACGTTTAATAAAAATATTTGTCTTTCAGTTGTGGAATTAGGATCTGAGTCAGTGTGGTGGTGGTGGTGGTGGTGGTGGTGGTAGTGGTGGTGGTGGTGGTGGTGGTGGT
>NC_142941.1:47897857-47977857 GCF_046866305.1 Octopus bimaculoides | reverse complement strand
CCAATAAGCTTTGAACTGCAGCTTCGTCACTGTAGAGGAGTTTTGGACAAGCAACTTGCAAAGGAATTGCATGATCCCAATACAAGCTTATAAAAACACACACACAAAGGACCCCTTGAAGCACTTCCAAATTGACCTTTTAAACAGAAACCTTAGAAGATGTGTGATGTAGAACTTAAGGGGCAATCTATGAAATATCAGATTTGATATCTTCCATAGTTTCAAAGTCTGAAAATTACCATTCTCTTAGTCAAACAATTCTATTTAAAAAACCATTTGCTTAAAAGCACATTGTTATTTGTTGGAAGCCAAAAATAAATGATGACCAATACAAGTCCACACTGATAGCTAACCATTTATTAGTGCAAGGACCCTGGTTCAGAACCTAAAGATTAAACTTGTGACAATTCAGTGGTGCCGTAGAATGGTGCTGGTACCAATGTCATTAGAGGTAATCCGAAAATGGTATCCAAGTGTGTGCGTGTCTTGAGGTGTTCATGTTACTAGAGGGGTTTTCTTAAGGAGGACATAACGCAGTTTGTAACTGAACTTCATGGAAAGAGTACCAGATAGAATAACAGTATAGATACAATATAAATGATGAAGGAAACCGTTGAAGGTAATGCCCCAGTATGGCCGTTATGCAATGATTGAAATCAGTTAAAAATGAATAAACAGGTATGTGTGTATATCTATATAGAAGCTTACCACTATGAACTAACAGAACACTCGTCAGTTTGACAGTGCTCTTGTGTTTACAACTTGATCCCCATTGTTCAGCCTCTTTGGATGGAGTCAGCTATTGCTAAATTGCCTGAGAAAAGTGTACATATTTTGTCTATATATAAGGGAGAATGTTACACAATGAAGGGCCATAAGCAGGGTGCTCCAGCTTGACTTTTGTAGACCCTTTAAAACATTCATAAAATGTTCTGATTGAAATGAAAAGTTTCTACCTGAGTTTCTACCTGAGCTTCTACCTGCAATCAGGTTGTGATTATTATTATTATTATAGAATTTGATGAAAAACCTTTTCTATTCCAAGCATCAGATTATAATAATGAAAACTTAATCCTTTTACTAAATTCTTTTCACTTTTTAATTGTTTCTAAAATTAATTGAAAGATAGGTGTATTTTTTAGGAATATGTTTAGAAAACAGTCAAATGCCTTAGAAAGAAATTTTAAATCTGAAAAAGAAAATTATTTTGCAATGTCACAGGTTCAATTTCAACAATTCTTCAAAATTCTTCTTTTTACGCTTTTCAGCAGATATTTAATCAGAAGTGAACCGACACAAAAGCAGCACCACCACCACCACTGCTACCACCAACACCAACAACAAAAACAGCAACAACACAACCACCACCTGTGCTAAACGAACCTCTGCAATTATTCTAAATTTGTCTCAGATTTGCACACACACATACACAGACATGTGCATGCACATGCATATATGCATACACACAAGCATATAGCCAAACACACACATGCAAGTCTATAGTTATATGTGTGTGTGTGTATATATATATATATATATATATATATGAAACTATACATATGGACACAACCACACAAGCATACATATGGACACTTGCACACACAAACATATACGCACCACAGCCACACAAGCATTTACATACACAAGTGTACTATACTGACCTAATCACTAAAACATGTTAGAAGGTGGTGATGATGGTGGGGGTGGTGGTGGTGGCGGTGATGATGGTGGTGGTGGTGGTGGTGGTGGTGATGATGGTGGTGGTGGTGGTGGTGGCGGTGGCGGTGGTGAACTATTCACATATTTCTGCCATGAAGTCACACTTCCTCCCCCCTGCCCTCCCCCCATGCCCATCATTGATATTCTCCATCGAACTCTATAATTACCTCAACAACTACGATAACAATAGCAACAACAATGAAGATTATGATGGTGATGATGATGATGATAATAATAGTGAAAATAGTTTTGTCAGAATGCAAACAGAACTGCCGTCCCCTTCCTCCCCTCCATCGCTAAACAAGTGAATAATACAAACATTATGAGAGACTTTAACAAATCCCCTCCCCAATACCAGCCCCCTCCCTCTCCAACAATAACAAATATAGCTTCATTAGCACCAACATCACCACCACCACCAACGACAACAACACCAACAACACCAACATTTCAGAATGAAGTAAAGCCCCCTCCTCCTCCTCCACCTCCCCCTTGCAGTTATGGTGGTGGGGGTGGAATGTAGAATTAGCTTCAAGAATGACTCTTGAAATTCCCAGTTGTCTCCACCCACCCTCACCACCAACAAAATGATTAAAAAAATAATTATGAAAAAAAAAACTGAATGAGACCCACACAAAACCTTAACGAGTATTTCGGTCAGTTAGCTTAGTGGAGGAATTAAGTTTGAATTAACTTCCTTTAATTAAATGGTCCTTAGCTTGTAAACAATTTCAAAACAAAAAACAAAACAGGGCATCTACTGACTAATACATTCCATTGAGATCTTTGGATCATCATTATCATCCCCCCACCATCACAGGTTTCACATCCAGTCCATGTTTCCATTGTAACATGGCTTGGCTACATGTTACAATGAAAGAGGCTATTCTCCATTCACTGTTGTATGAAAAGGGGTTATGATATGGTTGGGAGGTTAGGAGTTACACCTGGTGAACGTTGTGGCCAAAGGACAAATTGTTTGTTTTCATTAATCTCCTATTTATCACTGGATAAATTGTCTTCCAAGTCTTGAAACTTTCTTCAGTTCCAATTGTCATGAACAGCAGCTGAAAACAAAACACAACAAACCAAATCACATCAGAAAGAGAGAAGTAGTTTTGGTATATTACGATCCAGTGTTTGTGTTGTGGAAGGATCATGACCACCCCCATGTGACTAAAAGTGGACTGACGCATTTCAATGAAATGAAGAACTGTCGAGTTGACAGTGTTGACTGTTGACAGTGGGCAGTTGACAGTGTTGACTGTTTGTATTCGATTGTGTTAGTTTAATATCATATCTACGTTTCCTTTCATCCTTTTGGGGTTGATAAATTAAGTACCAGTTACATTCTGGCGTCGATCTAATCGACTGGCCCCCTACCCCTTGTGCCTAGAGTAGAAAAGAACATCGTATCTACGTCTGGTGTAGTGCAGAGCAGATTCTGTGTTGGCATAATAATTCTGCAAAAGGTTATTCTAGATAACCCTATCTGAATGTTTCTTTGAGTAACCCCTGTTCCTTCACCCAACATCATCATAACATTATTGACGATGAGATATTCAAACCCCCAAATACATAACAGTTTGTTTGATGGACCCTATTAAAGAGCTTAGTTGCCCTATTCATCATGTTTGGGAGGAGGATTGGTGAGAGAGGAATACTGACATGGTTTACATTGAGCACATTAAATGGCATCGTTCTCAGAATGAGTTTACTTTTGAAACTTTGGCAAAGTTTGTAAAGGACACAATCCTAATAAACAAACAAAAAAACAACAATAGAATTGAATGAAGACCACCACCACCGCCACCGCCACCGCCACCACCACCACCGCCACCGCCACCGCCACCACCACCACCGCCACCGCCACCGCCACCACCACCACCAGTGATATTGAACTGAAGTAATAAAGGTTTTCAGTTTTATTCATTATGCTCAGTCATGTATTAATCACCAAATGTTTACATTTTTTTCTTCATTATTCATAATGAGAAATATTTCATCAATCGTGGAATAAAATTTATTGATCTTTTTTTTTAATAGAAAGCTATGTGAGTTGTGATATTCAGTGTGTTTCTCCTGTGTTTTAGCATCATAAATTGGTTGGGGTGGGCCACTTAATCCATTGTTTGGCTCTATGCCACCACTTGCCTCTTGTGGGGTCCCTGATCTGAGAATAACCTATCAGTCATGGCTTCTGCCTCTTAATACCACTCATTTACTCTGAAAGGTGATGCCAAAAACAAAGTTATCTGGTCCTAGTACTGCCCTTTTTCTCTCCTGGACTCAGCCCTAACTTTGCTATTTTACTGAGGAAAGGTAAAAACTGTTAGAAATTTGACCGATTTGCTGGTCACTTATCTATAATGAATCTATTTCATGAGAATAAATCTATGAACGTGTTGAACATTTTCCCATATAACAAGAGAAACAACAACAAGCCTTGATGGCCACAATTATAAAAAAACTGTCATAAATACCAAAATAGCAACCATGGAATTTCCTCCCTCAACTGAAATTCTGGCATGATTTACCAAACAAGGAATTTACCGAAACCAACAGGAGAAATTCTGTAAAATTTCTGTGGAAAACTTCAACAGGCATGGGGGATATGTGGTTAAGAATCTCACTTTGCAGCCTCATGGTTTTGGGTTCAGTTCCATTCCACAGCACCTTGGACAAGTACCTTCTACTATAGCATTCTCTTGCAGTGTGTACGCGCACGTGTGTGTGTGTGTGCGTGCGTGTGTGTGTGTGTGTGTGTGTGTGTGTGTGTGTGTGCGTGTGTTTTGTAATGGAAGAGCTTTAGAAATGTAGAAGTATAAAGATTTGTTATTGTCGTTGTTTAACCCAAGGTCATCCCTAAATGAGACACCCTCATGATCAAAGACAAACCAGCCATGACCAACATTACATTATCCGATAAGTACTTCTTTTTAAGACAAGAATATGTGTGATTTGTGGGAAATTTGGATGCTATTTCTAGCAAGTCAAGCAACTGTCAACGGGCTCCTCCTTCATTGCTCCAGTATGGGGGCTGTTTGTATTGGTCTGTGGTAGTGTAAGGAAGAGCTCTATTAGCAAGGAAGTAGCTGTTAGCAGTATGGTGGGGGGAGGCAGTAGAGGATTGTTATTGGGGGGGGGGGGGGGGCAGATATTGCAGTGGAGGCGGGGGGTGAGGGTAAAGCATAGGGTTCAGTGTTTCAGAAGGGTGGCTTCTTTGAATGTGGTAAGGGGTGTGCTCAGGCGGTTGTTCGGATGGCATTGAGGTGGTTGTTGTTGTGGTGATGGCGGTGATGATTCTGCAGTCTGTGTGTAGTGTTATTGTATTGCAATTGTGTTTATGGAGAGTAAGGTAGGATAGGTGGGTGGGACAGTTCTAATGTGGGTGGGACAGAAGTAACGCTCAGTGAATCGGGTTTATTAACCTTCTCTTACGCTTCCTCTTTGTCCTAGCCATCTCGATACCCATCTCGACTGGCATCTATCTCGTTCTCATTGTCTAATTACCTCATTCATGAAATAAGATAAAGATAATAATAATGATGGTGGTGGTGGTGGTGGTGGTGGTGGGTCATCATTATATTCACAACATCATTAAATGGCAACTACTCCACCTCTGCTTATGTTCCTCTCGTTTTTTCCTCCTCCCCTACCACAGAATCCCAAAGTGTGTCTAGAATTAAACTCCCAAACAATTCCTGTTCAATTGAAACATCATTGTCATCATCTCTTGGAAGAAACAACTCTGGCTGAATAATAATAATAACATTTTGTAAGGGGACACACAGACACACGCACACACACTTCGCATCACTGTCACACTCCACTGACTCTCACATAACATATGCAGGCTGTGACCTAGCACACACCTATGTATCTATTTCCATTATTAGACACTGATATTAAAGGCAAGAAGCAAGTAGAACCATTTCACGTGCTGGACAGGGATGCTTCATGCTTTTCTCAAAGGTTACGCAAGAGATTTGCGAACAGTTGCAGCTGGAAATTGAAACCTGTTCATTGGACTTCACTCAATAAACGATTACTTCTGTTTGCCTGTCACTTACTGCTACTCTTAACCTCACTCCTTCACACAGCTCTGCTGCAGCCAATAAAAGAGGAAAAGTCACCACACCACTATCATCATCATCATCATCACCATCACCACCACCACCACCACCACCACCATCATCATCATCATCATCATCATCATCATCATCATCATCATCATCATCATCATCACTACTGCAATTCTATTCCTCCTCAACAATTTGCAGACGCAGTCCTTCCTCTTGTCATTATCTCTGCATGCTTCATTGCACAACACCAACAGTGCATGACTGGTTCATCACCCAAGGGAGCAGCAAGGAGAGAGGTGGGGGCAGGGCAATGAAATCAGCCGAGTGGGGCATAAGTCTTTTTTTGTTCGTTTTCATTGGATCCAATAAAATTTGACCAAAAAACAGAAAGACAAAATTATTGACCATTTAGTTGGAAGTTGGATTCATGAAGCGTGTCTGTGGGTGGCGGTGGTGCTGCTGGTGGCCTTTGAATAAAAATGGTTAAAAAAACATAATACTGATATAGTGGCAACAGCAACATGGTGAGGCTTGACTGCACACACTCAGAACTCATTTTACACATGGTAGTGTGTGCGTATATATGTATATGTATGTGTGTGTGTGTGTGTGTGTGTGTGTATATATATATATATGTGTGTGTGTGTGTGTGTGTGTGTGTATAATTATATATGTATAGTGTTCTAAGTAGGGTGACCTCAAAGATAAGGAGAACTCAATACGTTTGTTTGAGTGATAATTTTATTGTGGGTATTGGAAAATCTGGTGCTTTTCAGTGCCTAGTGGTGTTTGAAGATTCATACCAAGGATGAAACTGTTATGACTTTGAACACTGCAACCCCACCCACCCCACCTTCACTTGATCAACAACTGATTCCAGCAAAAGAATTAGAATAAAAGATTATGCATCAATATGCGTATATTTGTATGTATGTATGTATGTATATATATATATATATATATATATATATATATATATATATATATATATATATATATATATATATATATATGTGTGTGTGTGTGTGTGTGTGTGTGTATATACATGTATGTATGAGTGCATGTATATGTATGTATGTGTGTGTGTATATGTGTGCATATGGGTGTGTATGTATGTAAGTATATATGCATACATGTACATGTGTGCATGCATATGCACATCCATGTATGTATATGTGCATATTTGTTTGTGCAGTAAATATCCACATCCCGTTTCCTACCCAACACACTGCATACTGGTGATATAGCATGGTATATATATGCACAGAATGAAGTGCAGATCTGTGCAATGTAGTTGATCTGTGTCTGCACACATGCAATGCATAAAAGAGGGCAGCACTGTGCATGCGATGCAAGTACAACATCCAGTAGAAAGATGCATATCCACATGTGCAATAGTGAATCATACTTACATACAATAATATGCGACTGAGCAGACGCAGTGTGTGCAAAATGCTGATGCACCACTGCACATGTACAAAACAGAAAATGCATGCATCATTTCTAAGCAGTAATGCAAGCTTACAAGCATGCAGCTCATATTACAATGTATAATGCATAAAAACTGGGTTATGCATGCACTGAGGTCTGCAGTGATGCACACTATGGAAGAAAGACAGGAATTTGAAGTCATTTGTCTTGCAAATTGCGTAAAAGATGGCAAATAATGTGTGTGGGTGTGTGAGGGTGTTGCGGAGAGTTGAGAAATGAGAGGAGAAAGGCATAGGAAAATGGCTGAGAAGTGAGGGAGAGAGAGAGAGAGAGACATACAAAGTGAGAGGGAGGGAGACACTTGATTACTGTAAGGAAGATGTGAAAGTGATAGAAAAAGGTAGAAAATGGCATACACATACATGTACGCACACACACGCCTGTGTGTGTGTGCCCAAATATTACTTGTTATTGATGTATGAGGAAGAGAGTACTCAATACATATTGTAGAGTGTATGGTTTTTTTTATCTAAGCTAAATGTTTAAAAAATATATTTAGAAGCACATGAGAAATCCCTAAAAAAATAGATTAGTCTCCCAGATGAACCAAATCAGATTATCACTGGAGATTATTATTAATAATAATATTCTCATGACTGTTGCTAAAATAACTGGAAAGGTTCACTTAAGCAACAACAACACACACACACACACACACACACACACACACACACATTTAAAACCGTTGCAAGACTAGTTGACAGGTTCTATTGTCTGCAGCTGGGTAACAGGACAACTAACCAAAACTACTGCCAGTCACAATGACTAAAAGAAAATCGACGTTTTGACCCGTCAACAATTTCAACCATCTCAGAAAAACTGAGAGGAGGAGACAAGTTGACTTCATTGACCCCAGTGCTTTATTTTAACCACCATCACCCCTTTGGAACCAAACCCACTCATTCTGTTATGCTTCAAAAATCTTCTGCAGCTCTTAAATAGATTCTCCAAGGAGAAATAGATTGTTGGCATATGGAAGCTCTCAGTGTTTGGCTCAAGATCTCAAATAATGAGAAAATGGTTTGAATTCCCAGATCTTTGGGAGACATTTATGGGTAGATTGTTTCTCAAAGACACAAGCCACTGCTAACAATTTTATTTATTTATTTTCAACCCTTTTGTGTATGGTCAGAATTAATAACATGAGCTATTTCTCTGTAGGGAAATTTCTTATTCCTTACCAAACTATAGAACTTGCAGCCATGTCAAAGAGTTGATTATTCCTAGTTTGTGGAATATGGTAAAGCCAGACGATGTATTATTTATGTGAGTCAGTTGTTGATCCACAGAGATGCAGGACTTGAATTTCTGGTCTGATTTAGGCTTTGGCTACTTATGAAGATTAGAGAGAAGGGCTTTGCTGAAAGATGATGGAAGGGCCTCTGTCAGATCAGAACTATGGGTGAGATTAATAATATTGGTGCAATGTGGGGGGTATGTATGTGTGTGTGTGTATTAAATAGCTTTACACACACACACACACACACCATTTTGTATAGTCTTAAAAGAAACAGTTGACCGGGTTTGTACAAGATTAGTGTGGATTTAGCAAAATCGGTTTTCATTATGATTAACAGTTGAAATGCAATGTTTTATTTTTTTTTTTTTTGTTTCTTTATTGAGTAGCTAAGCTATTTTGACATGCTTGATACGAGAGGGATTAGAGATGGCATTGTTTAGTAAGTTAAGTGTATTTATTGTGTACACATGCAATAGCTATGTACACACACATTTTATACACATACATAGCTATGTACACACACACACACACATTAAATGATACTGGTGACTGCAGAAAGACTAAATATTTCTGTTTAAATCATTTCAAATACAAAAAGATAAGTTCACACACACACACACACACACACACACACACACTATACATATCATTATATAATTTGTTAACGCTAACAGTACACATAAAATAAGTGAAAGATATGTTATTCAAATCTGATAAAAATTCAGTGACATCTCACAAATCTTTGTTGAAAATTTGGCTCTTTTCTGGCTGTTTTGGGGTTATATTGTAGCCTTTTTATCATTTTAACGTTTTTATGTTTGTTAAGAATGGCCAAATAGCTGAGTGGTTAAGAAGTTTTCTTCTCAATCATGAGGTTACAGGTTCAATCCCCTGTGTGTGCAGCATGTTGGGAAAGTGTGTGCTGTCTACCACAACCTCATGAGTGAAACTGTGTCAGTGACGTTTGACTGGAATGGAATGGATACAAAAAGCAATTCAAAAGGGACGACTTTGATGGTTGATTTGTAGCTTGGGAAAGGAATTAAAGACACAGAACAAGCAACGGCCATGTTAAAAATGACATGCAAGTCCAATGGTCTCTTGACACAGATCAAGGTAAATATTTATAGTTCCAGATCAATAGATCAATATTAGTTTATAGATATTGATCTTGAAATGCTGGGATCATTCTATCAGATGCTAAATTCCAGGCTTTTGAACCCAGAGTGTTAAGTAGAAAATTAGGAATTAGATGAATAAGTCATATGACCAGTGAGAGAGAGGGGGGTGGGGTGATGTAACGTCCGTTGATATGAATGTGGACACATCTGTAGATGAAATGGAAGCCTCGTTTAGGGTGACCTTAATTAGAAGGTGGATGACTGAAGAAGGAGATTGTGAGAAGAATAGGTAAGAACTATCAGATGAGAGCAAGAGGAAAATGTTGGGATGGAGATGGCACAAGTTTTGTGTGTTTGGTGAAAATTTCTTGAAGTCCTATACATCTAGTAGGTGCTAAGGGATTTGTGTGGAGTTGAGGTATGGAACAGCTAAAGACACCTAATTTTTATATGGATTCAGAAAATTTCATTTGCTTTTAATAATCAAGAAAAAGCAGCAACAAGGGTTAAAGAACTTGATTAAGATATTAAAGGGTGTAATATGATGACTATACAAACATGGAACGGCTGAAGCTGTAATATTTAGTCTTAGAGAAATTTCTCAAAGAGACTTAAGTGTTAAAAGTTACAGGGTTCTCTCAGAATGTCAGCTAATCGCCAACCTTAATACTTCCAGTGTGTTTATCACTGACGAGACTTAATTAGGTCCATCACCTGCCTAATTACAACATTCTGCTGCAGTAATTAAATGAGAATGGAACTACAAAAAGGATGTTCAATGTAAAATGTGAGTAGAGAAAGACATTGTTAAGAATGAAGGATGTCCCATGAAGCAATCCCAGCTGTTAAAGAGGGAGGTAAGAGGTATCGCAGTAAAAGAGAATGATGCATTTTGGCTGTTAATCCATTATAAAGTTCCTTCAACCATGACCTGTCCATCCATTTGGCTGTTAATCCATTATACAGTATGTCAGTCTAAGATTTTAACTATTTAACAGGTTGATAAGTTGTCAGATGATTTGTTGAGGGAGAGTTTTGTCCTAACTTAGTCAGAAGTGGAAGGGCAACAGATTTTTTTAATCCTTTTTAGGGCCTCCACTACTTTTGGGCAGAAAGAAGTTACAGTCAACCCGTAAATTTGGTTTGAATGATTGCAACAGTGTGAACCTTTTATTGTTTAAAGGGGCCAGGAGGAGGAAGTGTTAGGCCAAGTGATGGATTAACCCTAAGCATAACCTAAAATTTATAGGCAAGTTGAACAATAACTTAGGAATTCTTTGAGTGATTTTTTGAGTTGTTGATGCTGATTGTGGTGGTGGTGGTGGTGGTGGCGGTGGTAGTGCAGATGAAAGTGTTAGTGGGGAGTAATCATAGTAGTGTCATGCTCTTTAACCCTAGGTCAGGTCTTGCTGAATAGGAATATGATCAAAGATACTCCTGTTGTAACATTTTTTTTAAAGATGTGAAGATTTGCTTGTTATTTCTAGCGAGTTCAGAAACCATGCAGGGGCTCCTTTATGCTAACTATATCAGTAATGAAGTATCTTTCTAAATGTTTGTATTTTGATCATCTATTAACTAGCTTTAACATTGTTTACATTGAGTGCTCAGTACAAAGATGAAGAGTCAATTCAATTCAAAAACTGGATTCACCATTATCTGTTGCGTCAGTTTTATTGTCAGTCAGTTCATTGGTCGGTGATATCAGTCCATCTTTATTCCATGATTGTTGAGATAATGATGAAGAAGAAAGATTATTATTTCAAAATGAATCTTGAATTTAATTCATTTACATTTCTGGATGTAAATTCTATATTTTATTAATTCAATCAGCTAAAATTTGTTCTTCATCTTTTGACAAATTGAGACGGATTTTGAGAAAGCACATTTTCAATTTTTCTCTTAGCATCATGGGATGACCTTTTAAAGACCTCCTCCCTTACCTTTTCATGTCATGATGGTGATGATGACTTCTTCAAAACCTTCTTGGACAGTTAGGCAGCACTTGTCGCAGTGGAATTGGCATTTGTTGTCATAAAAAGTTGCTTAGATTTGGAATCATTTCCAGTGGATGTTCTCCCTAATTTGAAACACTGATACTATTTGTGATGGTTCCAACATTGTCCCCCAGGACTGCACTGTCCCCTGCAGCTTTTGCAACTTTAGTAAAGTCTCCATAAAAGTGTTCCTGCCAATTTGAAAGAAAATTTCACACAAACATGATGTTGCCCGTCAGTGCTCAACTTACAACAAATCACCATTGGACATGTTTACTGTGGAGTACAACTAAGTCGAAGAGCAACAGAGTGATGCAACTGTTGTTGGATTAAAGGTCAAGGTCACCCAAGTATACAGTCATACGTATGCCGTGCCAGCCGGTTGGTACACTATTTAAAAGTCTGGCTTCATTTTTGACAGACTATGTATGTTATCACACACACACATACAAACACACGACAACAAAATACTACATGGACTAATTCATCCATTTGTTTGAAACTGTTTCTGTGTCACAATGTGCAAGGTTCCCCATCTAATTGTTTGTATGAAATTTGATTTCTTATGAACCAATGATCGGTTTGGTGATCAGTTTCAGTTGTGTAACACAAGCCTGTTGTTGCAACTGCTTTGGGAACCAACTCTTTTATAACTGAAAGACATTCATTGGCAACTATTTAGTCTTATGTCTGCCATCTTATATGGTTTCTTGTATAAGAATATTGTACTTTTCTGCTAGACAAAGAAAACATCTTCTTGAGCCATTGGTGTAAAAGGAAGCAGTAATTACAATATTGATAGGTTATCAATACCATTTACCTTCAAGATCCAACTATTATCATGTTAGCAACATACCATTTCTTTTGCTTCCAATATGGCAGGAATAAATATGATCTCTGTATCTACTTTTGAATAAATTCTACTCTCTGACCTTTCTCTCTACTCTCTGTGACCAGGTCATAGATAATGATGAAAGACTTTGATATTTAATCAGAGATAATAATACTATTACAAAATACAACAAAATTCAATATAATGCTATGTAAATGTTTTATAAATGCTTGTTATGTGTGTATTCTGCTCTTGAATGTGTTGTTATTCCAATATAATCTATTTTTCAATAACATCTCCAGATAATATTTTAAGAGAATACATGGCCTTCGGGAAACATTTGCCTTTTAGTGGACAAAATATTATGCTGCTGTAGTGGCATTCAAAGATGGTTTGGACTTATTCCTAGATGTGCAATTTATGCTATTAGTTATCTCTATTTGATTATCTACAATGGCCATATAGCCATAGCTTGCTTTGATGTTATTTTTGTGGAAGGACTTGCAATAATTGCATTTGTTGGAATGGGAGGTGTTTCCAAAGTGAAGAACTCTCTCGGTGTATAGAATGTTACATCAAGGCAACAGGAAGAAGGTGTGTATTCCACAGATAATCTGCCCTTCCTCTAATTCTTTTGTTCAGTGAGTCTCGTATGTTCTAATTGTGTTGTTTTCTAGAATATTTTGATAATGTGAGATTTGACTGAATAATTTTTGTTTGGGGGAAGATGTCATCAATATTCTCCTGAGGAGCACTCTATACAATAAGCTCATTACCATCATCATCATCATCATCATCATCATTTGCTATGTCTAGGTTCTTTATAATTGTTTTGGTTAATTATGATTTCTATTAATAATATATTGTATGTCCTGATTTAGTTTACCTGCTTCAACATACAATAAACTCACAGGTTGAAACTGATAAATTGCTACATCATCATCATCATCATCAGCAGCAGCATCAAAATCATCATCAGCATTACATCCATTTCTCTATGCTTTTATGCAGTCTATGGATCTTCTCTAGCTCAGCATCTTTTCACTTGTGCTCTCTTTGTTATATCCTTAATGGGGGGGGGGGGGGGTTCAAAATCCAGTGATCAGCTTATTTTTCCATTTCTTCTTCCAATTAATCCATAATTTTCTGCCCTTCTTTTCTCTGCTTATTTATGTCAAATATTTGTATACATTTTGATTACACATTTACCTTTTTGCTGTTTAGGATCTGCCATGTATAGATACACCTGTACTGCATCCATATATACTCAAACACACATATACATATCTATACCCAAACAAATATACATATGTACACACGCACACACGCATGCACACACACACACACACACGCATATGATGGGCTTCTCGTTTCCATCTACCAAATCCACTCACAAGGCTATGGTAGCAGACACTTGCTCAAGTTGCCATGCAATAGGACTGGATTTAAAACCAACTGGTTCATACCACTACACTCACACCTGCTTCTAACTATAATTATTTCTAATTAATAATGCTCTCTACCTTAAATATCTTAATTAGAATTGCTTAATGTGAATATATTTTCTGAATTATATAATTTCTAAATAATTCCATTTTCTTATGCCAACAAATATATTTATACACATCTCTACATTTATTTTATTCTTCTCTCGTCTCTGATTCACCAAGTACCACCAAGTACCACCAGGTACCATTAAGGCTGGTTCGGTTCACATACTCATGCTTAACCAGATTTGGAGTTGTCTCCCATTTTTGCCAGATTAGTTCTCCATAACTTTATAATGCTTCTTCATTAACAATAGTAACTCATCTATCAGTTTTGCTATCTATCTATCTATATATCTGTCTGTCTGTCTGTCTGTCGGTCTATCTATTTCTGTATTTTAACTACCCATCAATCCATCTGTCTATCTACTTTTCTGTCTGTCTATCTCTGTGTGAGCTTGTAACTATGTTTGGTTAGCTTATCATGCTTATATGTTAAATATGTTAGCCTTATCTTAACTCTGTGTCTGTATATTTGTCTTACCACATAATTATGTCTAGTTATTTGCGTAATACTCCACACATTAAACACATTATTAACTTAACCATTTCTGTGGAAACAAATATTTCTAGTTCACAATACTCTATGCATTAAATATGCTAACCCTGGTTCAACTATTGTCTCTACATTGGTCTGTCTGTCTTTCTGTACGTTGTCCATCTGTCTATTTACATCTCTACCTTTCCTCATGTCCGGCTGCCTGCATGTCCAGCAACATTTCTATATATTCTGTTATTTGTATGAAAAGCTGTCTGTGTTTGAAAGGCAGTGATGTGTGTGTGTGTGTGTGTGTGTGTGTAAGAAGCAAAGTTCAGGGTGAGGTTAGAGGCGTATTGTTATTTTTGGTTGATTTTGGCACCACTCGTGTTGTGCTGGTGGTGCTGGTGGTGGTGCCGATGTAGGTCAGTGGGTGATGGAGATTGAATTCATCGATCTTCTTCACTCCACCTCAACCTCTAAACATCTTTTTTTTCTTTTTGTTCTTTACTTTAGTTTCTTCCTACTTATTTTGTGTATATTTTATCTTCACACAATCACACACACACACACATATAAATGAACATGTGTGTTTGTGTGTATATATACATACACATATATATGTGTGTGGGTATTCATATATACAAACACGCACACATTAAACTGTTAGTGATTCACCACTACATTATTTAAAGTTTCACATGTACGGTATGTCTGTGATTGGTCAGAGGCACAAAACCTATCTGAAAGATCATTAACCGTTTAATTATAAATGTTAACTTGTACAACATCAAGTGCTCTTTCATTTGTGGCAATAAAATTTTGTGAATATTTATTATCTGTTGTATGTGTCTGCACACATGCCATCATTGTCATCGTTTTGTCTCTGAACATGGGTTGAACAGCTGGTCACAGACCAAATCAGCTCTAATTTTGTGCTGTCAGCCTCTCACATGGGTCAGGAGACAAACCCTTATCCAGCCATTTCTACAGCTTCATCCCCATTCTAACATCGACTATTCTACACAGTATGCACACACACACACATTATATAGGTGTACTCACCAACACATATACATGTATGTGTATACATATACATCTTTGTGTATATTATATGCATATGGAATGGATTATATGTATTTGTAAATATGTGTGTGCGTGTGCATGTGTGTGTGTGTGTGTGTGCGTGTACATGTGTCTCTCATCAACCCTTTCAGCCGTCTTTTACACTCTGAGAGGACAAACCTTTTTCTGAAACTAAGAATTCCAACTCACAGCATTCTTTTTCTCAGAGGTTTGTGACTTTCTTCTTTGAACTTTTGTCCAAACAAGTCTGGCTGATGGAATAAATGTTCCTCATGGAGAACCGGTTGTCAGAAATAGTTATGAGATCAAACTGATTCATCTTAATCCAATGTCCTCAGTATCCCTGTGTTCATAAACCCACTTACAAACACAGGAATTTTCTCTCTCTCTCTCTCTCTCTCTCTCTCTCTCTCTCTCTCTCTCTCATGTATATATATATATATATATATATATGTGTGTGTGTATACATATAACCATAAAGGAAAAATTATATATATATATGTAGGAGAGAGAGAACAAAAATATATATGTATGTATGCGTGTTTATATATATATATATATATATATATATATATATATATATATATATATATACATATGTATGTATGTAAATATGAATGTACAGACATATGTATGTTTATATGCATGTACATATATACGTATATATGATGGTACTCTGCACAACTTCCATCTACCAAATTCCACAAGTGAGGTATTGGTCAACTCAAGGCTAGGGATGAAGGCACTTGCTCAAGGTGGAACCTGCAACAATCTAGTTACAAAGCAGATTTCTTAACCATCAGCCATTCTTGCACTTGTGTGTGTGTGTGTGTGTGTGTGTGTGTGTGTGTGTTCATACACACATGCACACACACACACACCCATATATCATTTATCTATGTATAGGTACATGTGTGTACATGTGTGTATGTGAAAACACACACACACACAAATGTGAATGTGCTAAGACTGACAAGACCACTCAGCCTATATCTTTGCTGCTGGACATGTGCTCGGCCTTGCAAAGAAAGCCTTACCGAACTCCTTCTCTTCAAACCCCACCTCTCTCCACACCTCCACCATTCTTCCTAGCCATCCACTTCATGACTAAAACTCTCATCAATCATTAATACATCCCGTCAGTTCAAGTTATAATCTAACGTTATTTAATGATTCAACAGCATTTTATAGCTGAGTGCATTCTTCGCACCACTCCAACACTGACCACCATCACATATGCACAACTCTTTTGTAACAACAACAACAACAATAATATTATTTTTTCTATTGGCCACAAGAACCGCAAAAACATTTAGAACAATTCAAAGACAAAGGACAGTTGGGATTTGCAAAGAAATGGGTAAACAGTAAAACAATAACAATTTGCAAAAACCTCTCAATAAATAAAATCCCCAGAAAGGCTGGAAAATGCCACCCTGGGGCAACCAAGGAAGCCCACAAATCCTGGCCTCCCTATTCACCAGGACATTCATGGCAAATGCTCCTCTTTCCTCGCCCATATTCCTCAGCCTACAGGGACCAGCTTAGAGTAGGCCCACTCACTTGAGCTATCCAACAAATTTACTGGGGAAGTAGGGGAAACACATCCCTCTTAACACTCATCTTCCTTTCTAAATGGAATTTTAAAAAGTTGGTGAGGCCTTGGCCAAACAGGAAAGTGTCTATCTTCAATCCAATTCACTTCACAACCTCTTTCGTCATACCTACCAGACAGCAGAAAACTGCTTGCCCTTCCCAACCAAAGGAAGGTGACAGGGTGAGCTTCACAATAGAGTTGGCTGAACTCTCAGAACTGTCCTACACTTGATAGCAGCTGTTCGACAGAGTTCCATAAGTCAGCAATATCTCGACATCATCAATAAATCCCCAATAGCCTCCAATAATAACTCTTTTAGACCCCCCCCCCCACAAGCCTAAAAGGCTCATCCCAATATCGTTTCGTCCTTCTGACAACATTTCCATTTTATGGATTTCCAGAAATATTGTCTCCAACTTCAATGTTTCCAGAAGCATGGTTGTCCACATGTATGTTTATATGTGTGTGTATATAAATGCATATATGTGTGTATGTGTGTGAGTGGAGATACATGTGTGTGTATGTGTATATGTTTATATATGTTTGTATATAAAAGCATGTGTATGCATGTATGTTTTGAAGTGTGTTTGTATATGTATATGTTGATAGATGTGTGCGTGCATGCGTGTGTGTGTGTGTGTGTGTGTGTAAGATCTAAGTAATAGTCATAATATTTTCCTTAATAGTAATAACAATGGTAAGAAATATGTTTGTTGTTTGATATTATAAGGTCAATGAATGTCAGGCCTGAATGTTTCTCTTTTCTCCAACTTTTCCTACCACCACCACCACCACCACCACTACTGCCACCAATACCATCCACCCCACCACCCATTCATTTGATATCAACCACTCCTTTCGTCCAGCTTTAGGTCAATAATTCTTCTAATCTGCTTGAAGTTTGATTAATGAGAGATTGGTTGCTTAATTATAGCTGTTGATGGACTGATATGCATACACACACATACATATACATATATATATATATATATATATATATGTATGTGTGTCTAGATATGTGGATATATATACATATATATATATGTGTGTGTGTATATATATATATATATGTATGTATATCTTGAGATAGATATACATAGATTGATACTTACATAAATACTTGGACACATAGGTAAGTAAATATGTAACAAGATTTGTGAAGAGTGAGGCTGGTTGGCACATAGATAGATAGATAGATAGATAGAGAGAGAGAGAGAGAGAGAGAGAGGGGGGGGAGAGAGAAGGAGATAGATGTAGCCAATGAAGCCAATAAACAGTGAAAATAGACAAATATAGATGCGTAGAAATAAATGTAAAAATATTTCACGGGTTTGTGTGTGTGTGTGTGTGTGTGTGCATGTGTGCGTGTGTGCTTAAATAGATGATGTTGTGATGAGTATACACCCATTGATTAAAAGACAAATCAATCCATCTTGTCTGATGAAGGAACATGTGGGTGGCACTGTCCCCCGCCCCCGCCCCTCCTGAATTCATCATCATCATCATAACCATGAGTACTTCGGTTACCTAAAAGAATATGTGCTACCTGAACATTGGTAGTCATTAAATTGGTTTTCCTACTTCAGAAGAAATATTCTCAATTCCTCTAAATTACCACCATGCACCCCCTCCAGCTACCTCACTGACCATTTGACCCTCAGATCCTCATCTGTTTTCCTGATTCCTCTGCAAATTGATGCCCAGACATCTTGAGAAGAAGACCCATCGAGCGGAGCAAAATCGCAGTCGTGGCAGGCATTGGTGTCACGCAAATGGCACCCGTGCCAGGGACACATAAAAAGCACCCATTACACTCTCAGAGTGGTTGGCATCAGGAAGGGCATCCAGCCATAGAAAACCATGCCAAATCAGACTGGAGTCTGGTGCAATCTTCCAGCATGCCAGCCCTGGTCAAACTGTCCAACCCATGCCAGCATAGACAATGGACGTTAAATGATGATGACATCCTCTCCTAATTATCTTTCTAGTTCTGTTCAACTGAAGTTGTTGTCATTTAGCTCTGCCTCATGAAAGCCTGGATCTGACAGACTGAATCCAACAGATCATTGACCTGTTGCTAGTTGGACAAATCACCGAATTCATTGATTAAGTCTTCTGACTTTACCACTCCATTTAATGGACTCCAACATCCAGGAGTTGTTATTGTTTGGTAAACATCTGATCATTTTTCAACCTTTGAAGAAGATTTGACTGCTACCTCTTGCACATCAAATGACCATCTAGAGCAGTGGTTCTCAAAGAGGGAGGTATATACCCCCCCCCCCCCCTGGGGGCAGTGGAAAGTTCCAAGAGGGCGTTGAAGAAAAGTGGAGTGATAAGGAGGGAGTGATTCATGTAAAAACAACAAAATGATGGGTTTGTTGGATAAAGTTTTATTTGTGAAATAGAGTTGCTTTGAATTTGCTTCAGAAAAGGGTCTGAGTTTGTGATGGTTAGTTGGGGTGGGGGTGCTAAGAATGTGGTCTGGGTGTCAAGTGGGGTGGCAGCCCGGAAAAGGTTGGGAACCACTGATCTTAGAGCATTAAACAAGGGAGCTTATGAACAATATTTTCCTCTTTCCTGGCATTGTAGACCAAACATGCCGGTACAACACCTTCATTTCAAACATTACAAAAGACTGCCTGTTGGTCGTCCCGGTGTAACGGATTCTTGTTCTAGCCTTTTCTCTGTTTTCTTTTCTTGTTTCATCTAATTAAACATTTATTCATTTCTTTAATAACCTTCCACCATTATTTCTCGTCAGCTGCTGTCTTCTCCCAGGCACTCACTCTCGCACATCATCTCTTCACTGACATGTCCTTTGATGACAGTCTTATATAACAATACATAAGGCCACACATCCCACCCCCCTGTGTGACTAAATCCCATTATTACAGACTCAACACTGCTGGACCACTCGGTTGGCGTGGTCTAATCAAGAACTGCTTATTATAGATTGTAGCTGGAACAAATGATTGATAGATAGATAGATAGATAGAGATAGATGGATATGTTTCTTTATTAGTCACACCCGGCTGAACACAGAGGGGCCAAAATACAATGTAAAGCTTTTCTTTTGAAGGTCGACCCAGGATGGCATAGTTGCTTGAGGGCAATACGACACTCGTGGTCCCATTTGCCCTTCCTCGGTCTCTTTTTGGTACGCAACTGCAGTTCAGTCATAGAGACAAGCTGCGGGAAAGTGCACCTCACAAACGGCAACCACACCTGTTCACTGTCGTCTACGTAGAGCGGGAAATGTCGCAGTCTCAGCGCGTTTGCACATCATCAACCATGGCATGCCCAGCCCTCCTTTTAGTGGGTGTTGGCAGCAAACGGATTGCCTGACCATTGGCATGCTTCCTTTCCACAAGAGGTGAGCATTAGTGAGAGGAAGGGCATCCAGCCATAGAAAATCTGCCTCAACAAATCCCATCTTTTCCATGCAAGCATGGAAAAGGGGACCCTAACCCTTCAGCATTCAGATTATTCTGTCAAATATAATCCTTATTTATTCACATTCATCATCATCATCATCATCATCGTTTAACGTCCGCTTTCCATGCTAGCATGGGTTGGACGATTTGACTGAGGACTGGTGAAACCAGATGGTTACACCAGTCTCAAATCTGATCTGGCAGAGTTTCTACAGCTGGATGCCCTTCCTAATGCCAACCACTCCAAGAGTGTAGTGGGTGCTTTTATGTGCCACCAGCATTGAGTTTTTGATGATGTGACTTTTTTTGGAATGACATTGTAGGGTAGGTGTGAGAGGCCGGATTTAGCTGGTTTGAACATAAAACTGGTCGAATATTTTGGGCTCTGGATCGGACTAGTTTAAATGCTAAAGGGTCGAATGGTGATGATGAGCTCGCACGCACACACACACACATAAATGAGTGTAAAAATCATACAGTGAAATCCTTGAGTTTGGCTCAGTTCAAATGCCATGGGATGAAAAGAAGCCGAACATTTTGGAACTAATCTTTTGTCCGAGTAAAAAAGAGAAAATTTTTCCACAGTGTCCATATATGTGTGTGTGTGTGTGTGTGTGTGTGTGTGTGTAGGGATGGGGTGCAGACATAAAGGTGAATGGAAATACTGACAGAATGTGATAGGAACCAGAGTTCAGTGCACAGCTTTGCTCCACCATTTCTATAACATTGTCTGGCTTTGACTCATAAATAAGACAGCATAAACTGATGAATGGATCTATTGAAACTTTAGTTACAGATTGGTATTGAACCAGTCGTTGTTGTTGGTGTTGTTGTTCCCCGGTCTACACCCAAACATCCATCTCTATTGAATGGCTTCGCTTTAAAAAGCAGATCTATTGAATTAACTCATGTTAAACAGGATTATAGTTGGATGTTAGGGTTGTCAGAGAGAAAGGGGTGGCAAATAGAGACGATGGAGAAATAGGAGAGGGGGAGAGTGAAATAGATTTAAAGGAGGGAGAGGAGGGAGAGCGAGCGAGAGAGAGACAGCGTGTGTGTGTGTGTGTGATTGAATGAATGAGGGAGGGAAAGGCAGATGCAGAGAGAGAGAGAGAGAGAGAGAGAGAGAGGAAGGGAATTGGAAAGAGAATAAAGCAAATCAAATCAAATAAATAAAAGAGATGGAGGTAACAAAAGGAAAGGATAAGGCTACAATGGAGAGAGAGAGAGGGGGGGGGCAGGAGGGAGTAAAAGTTAGTGATGGAGCAAAAGATAGAGTGGGGGGGGGGGGGAAATGGGAGGAAATTTTGTTGAATCAAAAGTCAGAGAGAGAAAGTGAAAGAATACGTGTACCTGTGTGTGTGTGTGTGTACGTATATATATATATGTGTGTGTGTATGTGTGTGTGTATATATAAGTATGCATGTGTATGTATATATATATGTGTATGTATGTGTATATATATATTTATATGTTTATACATATATCTATATGTGTGTGTGTGTATATATATATATATATATATATATATATATATATACAAATATATATGTATGTATATATATATATATATATATATATATATATATATATATATATATATATATATATGTATGTATGTATATACTGCCTGTGTATGTGTATGTGTTTGTGTTTATGTGTGTAAAGCTAAATATAAATACAGCAAAAAAGCAGACCAGCAGAGTGGTGGCAGCCATTACAGGGAGGGGGGGGGGAGAGTGTTGAAGAGAGATTAGGAGGAGAGTGGGGGATGGAAAATATTTATTCAAATTAATGATCCAACAACTTGTACAAAACTTTCAATTTATTACATAAACTAACTCTTTTATTCAGTTTGTTTCCTTTCTGATTGGAAAAAACATTCAGACGACCAGAAGAAAGAATTAAGAAGGCAAAGAAAAAAAGGGAAACAAAAATATATTAAACAATGAAAAAAATATAAAATACAACTAAACTGATGATAATGGAATTGGTATGCTGGAAGAAATAAATGTGAAGCATTTATAGACATTATGCTTATTAAAACAGATTGAGTGAAAATGGTTTTTTTTTTACTTTTTTTTTTTTTTTAGTGAGAGTTTCTATAAAAATTCCATTGCAACCTCCTACATTAGTCGACTTATATCATAATATCGTTTGATCGACTTATAATACGTTTTCTTGTTTTCCTTTTCTAAATTTGGGGTTGTTATACATTTTTACATATTTTTCTTTCTTTCTTTTTTTTTGTATTTCTTCTGTTCTTTTTCCCTCTTTTTCCTTTCACTACCAATTTCCAATCAAAATGGTTTGTAGTCTTTCTTCAATAGTTTGCTGGCCGATGCTGTCGGATACAATTACCAACATTTTCAGGTATTTTCTTTGATGGTGTCGGATTTTTTTGTTTTGTTTTCCTTCTCCTCTCTCTTCTCTTCTGAATAAAGAGATTTGCTTGCAAAATAGGGTCTAGTTGTGTTAATAACTGTATGAGTTTTATCATTCTTGACACGAGTGTCTTACACAAAATGACTCCTAAAGTCGTTGAATGGAAAGCTGATGGCTTGTGTGTGCTTGTGTGAACTTATGAGAAGATAGAGAGACAGACAATAAAACCATGGGAGGAGTAGGGGGAGAGAAAAGTCTGGCATAGAAATCGATCAATCAATTGATAGATATTATGATAGACAGACAGAAAGATAGACGTAGACGTTGAAATGGTACAACAAACAGGTTGGAAGAAATTGATGGATACACAACGTCAAAGGGGTTTATATTTGTGTGTGTATCAGTTGACTGACACTCCCGACTCCCACCCCTAATCGTCTGATATCTGTAATGATGTTCAATCAAAGAGTACGCTATTAAAATATATTTTACAACTGGGAGATTCGTTGTAGCTGAATGGATGAATAGAAGACATTGTTTTGAATCAAGCAGAGAATTATAAATAATTTTTAGAACTCTTTGACCTGACAGTGATAGCAAAAGGCATTTCCAGTTTGTTAGAAGCAGTATACATCATAGTTCAAACAGCAGAACACATCCCAAATTGAGTTGATGAAATTCTGCATCATGAGCAGGTCATGTGTCTACAACTCATCATTGTCTCCCTGGTTCCTTTAAGGGTCAGTAACTTCTATTTTAATAACCTACTTTTATCCCATGTTGGCTTAAATATATATATGTTGCATATAAATACATTTCCCCCCACCATCGCCATTTCTATCACTGGCAATGTTGCCTATGGAAGCAAACTGTGACACAAAAACTGTCTCAAAGTTTTCAACTGGTCAATGGCACGAAAACATTTGAAAAATATTGCAGAAAAGGCCCAAGGCACAGAGAGAACACCTCAGTGGTTCTCTTGTGGACTGCCCCCCCCCCCCCCACCACCACCTATGGTGACCAAGGAACGGAATAAGAAAAAGAGGGGGAAATGACAGAAAAAGATTTGGGTTGGTGGAAGGAGCAAGAGCGTGTAGAGAAAAAAGGGCCGGGTGGGGGAATGAAGTAAGAGTAAGAGTAGGTGATGGGTGGCAAGGAAAGAGAGAAGTGGCTGGCAGCACAGGGTATTGGATGAGGGCTATACAGTTTAGTCCCTTATATATAGGCCGAGTGAAAGGGTAAGAGGGTCAGTGAAAAATAAGTTGGTCAGCACTGCGCATGGGCAGATGATAGATGGAGGACTACAAGTGCTAAAGAGATGGGTAAGACAGAAAAGTGTGCAATATGTGCAGGAGAGATGAGCGGCCAAGCGTGCAAGATGAGAGGACAGCAAATGTAGGCCTGACAGTACAGAATCTCCTAAGTCAACCTCAAGCCTCTACCTTTCTGCCAGGGTACATTTTACCACAGGTAGTTGGCTATTCTTCACTACCATGAATCACTGATCAGTCTGATTGTTTGTCATCTCCTCACCAACACATGCAGAATCTTCAGGTTAGTCTTCACTATTTTGTCCCAAGTCTTTCTCAATCTGCCTCTTCCACAGATTTCACAAACTTGAAATGCATGGCACTTCCACACACAAAAAATGCCCAGAGGAGCACAACTTTCTCTCTTGATTCCTGTCATACTCACTTTTTCTCTCTCAGTTCATTCGTACACACCCATTGGAGCATGCTTGCTTCACTTCTTTCTAGACTTCACAAGATTTTTGCATTTAGAACTTATTTCAATCTACTAATCACGATCACAGTTCCAACATAAGCAACATACAATCTTCCCTTCACTCTGAGGGAGAGGACCTTTGTTGCCAGCGCCTATACTTACTTGACTGGCCCTTTATTTTATTGACCCCCCCCCCCAAAGGATGAAAGGCAAACTTGACTTCACAGGGATTTGACCTGTAAGTATAAAAAAGCAGGACTAAAATACCATGAGGTATTTTAGTTCACCACTGTAATGGTATGACTCCATTACAAAATGTTGTGGAGACACATGGCTTAGTGGTTAGGGTGTTGAACTGATGATTGTAAGATTCTGGTTTCAATTCCTGAACTGGGCAACACGTGTTCTTCAAACACTTCATTTCACATTGCTCCAGTCCACTAAGGTGGCAAAAAGGAGGAACCCTGTGACTGACCGGTGTCCCATCCAGGTAGGGAATATATATGCCATGAAACCGGGAACCTGACCCTTGTGAATCGACATGACTCGAGAAGGTAACTTTATTAGAATATGTGTAGTGAAAATCTGATGATTGTTTGAATCTATGAAATGAAGGTCATGATAGATTACCTCCATCTTGCTTACGTTTTATAACAGTTCCCTGATTTAAATAGAAATGGTAGCCAGAGCCTAGGGGCATGGCAGAAATATTGAGGTATTGGTACTAAATAAATATTGAAAGGCATTGAACTCTGAACCACCAATAAATGAAATCACCATCAACGGTGAATAGAATGGTATAATAGTATTTCTCCCATGTGAAGGTGCATGTATATGTACATATATATATGTAATAAAATGTATGTATAAATATGTGTATATATTTATGTGTGTGTACATACAGCTGTGTTTGTGTTTATATATATCATCATCACCGTCATAATATATAAATAAATATATTCAGCTTTTTCTAGTAATAGTTTTGGCAAGCCCTTCTGGCACCAGTGTGTACAATGGTGCATATTGGTCATTCCCAGCAGTCGTTAGATATTAACCTACCTGGCATGCTCACATATGAAACTCCTCACCCCTGTCAGTGATACCATTAGCGTGTGTGTGTGTGTGTGTGTGTACAGATTTTACCACAAAAGACCTCTCCAAAAGTGCAAACATGGTGAAATAAAATTCAAAAGAATAGTGGTAGTGAAAGACTGAGAAGTATATTTACGTGTGTGTGTGTAGGACTGTGGGACAAGTCATCAAATCTTGATAACTAATCATATTTCAATGTATTTAAAAACAGTTTTGCTTCTATATTCTCGTATTGTTTCCTTTCTTCTATTTGTAATAGGATGCAAAAAACTCCAGCTTCTAATAAAATACACTTTACAGGATGGATTCATTAATTATTCCTTTAGTTGAAAATTCAAATATATATATATATGTGTGTGTGTGTGTATATGTGTGTGTAAAAATATATATGTGTGTAAATATATATATGTGTGTGTGTGTGTGTGTATGTGTGTGTAAAAATATATATATGTGTGTGTGTACATGTATGTGTGTATACATGTATATGTGTGTTTGTAAGAGTGAGAGACCTGTGTATTTATAGAGCTGTGTACCTTTTATTTTTCTCACCATTGATGCTTGCTTGATGCTTTCCACACTCAACTGGCTAAATTCGTTGACCCCTGGGAAATGCCTGATGTGTGTGTTTAATACCCAGAGGTCTACAATGACTTAACCTTTTAACGGCTGATCATTTGACCTTTAAAATAATATCGCATAATTAAGATGCCAATAATTGTAAGATATGAAAATGAAATTTATCAATGATTTAAACAATGTATGCAAAAACTTGTCTCTGCTGAAGATATTTAGCATCAGACATGTTTGTTTGAATGTAAGTACATAAATAATGCATGTATCTGTGTGTGTATGCATGTTTGTGTGCATATGTGTGTATGCATGTGTGTATGTGTGTGTAGGTGTGTGTGCATGTTTGTGTGTCTGTGTGTCCCCCCACCACCATCACTTGACAGCTAGTGTTGGTTTGTTTACATCCCTGAAAAAATAAGTATCAGGCTAAAAAGAGTAGAACAGGTCCTGGGGTTGACTCATTCAACTAAAGAATTCTTCAAGGTGGTGCTCCAGTATGGCCATAGTCTAATGACTGAAACAGGTAAAACTATTGCTAATCATAGCAAGGCATGGTAATAAACCTGTTCCAGTAAGTGTGTGTATATAAACACATGCCAGTCAGTGTGTATATAAACACACTCTATCCAGTAAGTGTGTATATATATAAACACACACTAGTCAGTGTGTCTATAACCCTACATTTATATCGTCTGTTGGTGTTTTTGAGTCCAAACTGTAAATTCTAGCCTCTCTTTGTTGATCTGTTTTCAAAATCAACTGCTTTAGTCATTTGTTCTGTCTCTGGTTATTGAGTCTGTGAGGTTCTTGTGAGGAACTAATGGTTCAACTGTTCTAAATTTGTCTGATTAATCGTAGAACTAAATAGGTGTCAATCCCGTATTCAAGGTGTACTGCATTCAAGCACTAGTTCTATCGATTTTCTATTTCCTATATTATTAACAAACACAATGTACTCTTGTTTAAACATACACTGTTTATCTTATAGAATCATGTTCAACTGAGAGCATTCACCATACCCTCTTGCATTTCCTTTCCATAAACCACAGTAGTTTATGTTTGTGGTTGGTTGACTGTAAGGGACATCTACTAACGGATCTGTATAATGGCTCTCTATACTTATCTCTACCTTTATAAATGTTCTGAAGAAGATAGAGCCGTGATGCAGTTCTAATGCCATTCCTCATTATTTTCAGTTATATCTCATTATACACACTCATTCAAATATGATATACACTCATTCAAACTTGATATACACTTATTCAAACATGAGATATATATATACCCTTTTACTTGTTTCAGTCATTTGATTATGGCCATGCTGGAGCACCGCCTTTAGTCAAGCAAATCGACCCCAGGACTTATTCTTTGTAAGCCTAGTACTTATTCTATCGGTCTCTTTTTGCCGAACTGTTAAGTTACGGGGACATAAACACACCTGCATCAGTTGTCAAGCGATGGTGGGGGAACAAACACAGACACACAAACACACATACATATACATATATATATATACATATATACGACGGGCTTCTTTCAGTTTCCGTCTACCTAATCCACTCACAAGGCTTTGGTCGGCCCGAAGCTATAGTAGAAGACACTTGCCCAAGGTGCCACGCAGTGGGACTGAACCCAGAACCATGTGGTTCTCTATTGAACAGGCTACAATGCTGATACATTTTATCTTAAGAAAGTTTCTCTAATTCTTTCAGAGAAATATTTTCATCAAATCAAATCGAAACATTTGTAAATAGGCATTTTTTAAATCTCTTTTTCTGCCCTATTTCCTATGTCAGTATGTTTGAGACATGTCTTCTGGTTGCTCTGTCTTTTTCAGACATAATTTCTTATGTGTATGGTGGGGGATATTTTTCTGTTCTAATTCTGTAGAACTGACAAAGTTTCTACAATACATCGTTACCAACTCTGATTATATATTCAATTTTTGCTTACACTGAACAATCTTTGAGACTGGAATTCAATATTCCTTTATCTTCTCCACAGTCAATTACTGTAGTTTATGAGATTCTTTAACTAATTCCTGCTAAGTGGTGGCTGTCACTTAAAGAACTTCACTTGCAACTCAGATTCGTATTATATGCTTTCCAAACCCAGAGACAACAATAATTTATGCAGTGTTTTACTTTTATGAATATTTATTATTTTTCACACAGTATTCTATTTATTATTTCCATTCCACACGTTTTCCTCCTCCTCCTCCTGCTCATAACAGTAGAATCTCTTATTACTTGTGTTTCTTAATTATTGTTTTTAATTAATCAACTTCTGTTTTTCTACTTGGTATTTAATTAAATGATTGGGGAAGTGGGGAGAGAATTTCATAGTAATTTCCTTGATGTAAAAGTCCATCGTAGGCAATGAGGGATCCTTTTTGTGGTTAGTGGTTGTGCTAAAAATAGTATCCAACTCTCCCTCATTACTCCTTGTCCTTATACACCAAGATAGACTGTGCTTGAAAGAAAGGCATATTTGTCAACTTCACTTATGTTGTTGTTTAGTTCCAGGTCGGCTCTGCTTAAACATTATCTAATACCTCCACCTTTTCTGTTTTAAGAAAATAAGGTGTGATTTGAGGGAGATTTGGCTGTTATTTTTGAAGCTAGTTCAATGACCATGTAGGGGCTCTCTCCCCACCCCCACCAAATATTTACTGTTGGCTGAAGTCTCTAACTGCTTCCATTAATTTTTTTTTCTAATCTTCTAATCCACCTCGTTCCATTAAAACTATAATTGATAACTTGTCCTGTTAATGTATTAACAATCTATTGGTTCTTTGTGTTCAATTCTCTTACAACTATTGATTTTAATCTCTTTCTCTTCTGATTTCCCCCTTTTAACTGTTGCATTCTCTGATGTTTATTTATTCCAAGATATTTCAAAAGCCAATCCTTGTTTGAAATTCTTGGATTTCAGGTTTTTCACTAATCACACATTATATATTTCTAAATTTTCCTGCTTTCAAAGTAGTTTTACATATTTATTAACCTTTAATTTTAAAATTCTTTTTTTTTTCCCTTTCGTTTATACAATTACTTCTACTGAACAGAAACAAATTGCGTTTAATGCTGGCCGACATCTCTTTTCTGTGCTGTGTTCTGTTTTTTTTTACTTTTGTCAGTAATATCAAGATGTGTGCAATATCTATGAGTGCTGTTTTATCAATGTTTTTGTTTTTGCATGCAATCTTCTCTTTTATTTTTCTCTTTATATATATTTTGTTACAAGCATTTCACTCACACATATAATTACTCCATATATATACTTATCTCTCTCACTCTCCCCATCTTTCTGTTCCCCATGTCTCTCTCTTTCTTCCTCTCTCTCTCTCTCACTCTCTACACACACACACATATATACATCACAGTGTCATTATTGATGCTTTCAAACTTCCCCATTCCATATAGCTCAATTTTCAAGTCTTTAGATTTAGACCATTTCTCTCTAGATTTTAAAGAGAGAGGGGGGGGGGGAGTGGTGGTATTTATCTGCTGGTTCCTCAAATATCAGAAGAACAATGGTTTGTCTGAGAATATGTTCAATTATTTCTGTATTTATTCTTCTATGTAAACCAACATCTCACAACAGGATTATCTTGGCATTTTCTGAAATCTTCTTCTATTTTAATCATTATTCCCAATCACAATTTCTCGGCAATATTGTCATTTGTAACAGACCAAACATTGGTCCCCAGTAGTTCTTTGATGACAACAATAACAGGGAAATGTCTGTGACTCAGGGATTTTCAAGGGACTTCATTCTTAAAGTGTCTTTGTTCTTTCTTTCATTTTTTTCTTGCTATTGTTTGTACCTTTTCATGCTAACATGGGTCAGCTGGAATGTGGTGAGACAGATTCCATGGCTGGATGTCAACTCTCACTTATTTCCAAGTAAGAAAATATTTTTCCAAGGCCAAACAAGGTTTTTCCGCAAGATTGGAAGTCCTTGAACAACAGTGGCACTCGTTTACAATAATCAAGTAGTGTGAAGACAGGTAGACACTAACACACACATCGCCATCATCATCATCATCATTTAGTGTCCGTCTTCCGTGCTGGAATGGGTTGGATAGTTTGACAGGATCTGATGAGCTGTGTCCACCTCCAATGTCTGCCTCAGCATAGTTTCTATGGCTGGATGCCCTTCCTAACGCCAACCACCCTGAGAATGTAATGGGTGCTTTTATGTGCCACCGGCATGGGTGCCATTTGCATGACACCGGTATCTGTCATGACTGAGATTTTGCTTGGCTTCATGGGTCTTCTTAAGCATGACATAATGCCAAAGGTCTCAATCATTACTTCTGTGAGGCCCAACACTTGAAAGGTGCTTCTCGTGTGCCACTGGCATCAGCCACTTTTGCCTCTCTGAGGCCCAACACTTGAAAGGTGCTTTTCATGTGCCATCAGCACAGGTGCCAATTATGTGACACCAGCATCTTATATATATATATCTATTAGCATCTATGTCTGTAATTAAATGTGTGCATGTGAGTGTGTGTGCGTGTGTGTGTTTCAGCTGCTTTATATAATTGTCTATTTCTATGTATCTAAAGGGCCACCCGTCTGTCTCACTATGGTCTAACTGCCTGCACCCCTCTTTCTCAGAAAACTCTCCCTTGACCTTTGTTGCTGCTGCCATTTCCTCTACCCATCTTTTGTTGCTATTTCTTTCAATACCCCTACCCTGCTATTTTAATCTCTCTCCCCTCTCAAGCAATTTTCTGCTGTACTTAATGTTTTCCCCAGCCTATATTATATTTTCATATTTAATCTATCCAATATCAATGGAGATTTTGATGCATAAATCTTTGCATATTTACATAAATCACACACACACACACACCCTACAGACACACAAGCACACACATTCATAGATGCATTGGCTTCTTTAAATATACTCGTACTTTATCTATGCATTTAGATGCACAAAATACACTTCTACACGTCATGATTGTTTTAATGAAAACCTTTTAACTTAATCTCTATTTTTCTCTCTCTCTCTCCCATATATATATATATAAACACACGCAAACATATGCCAGCATGTATGTGCACATGTAGTATGCGTGTGTGTATATAATATTTCATAAGCTTGGCGACTTTGCAAACGTAATCTTATCAATTATTTGGCTTATAATTTCTTTTCCTTCCCTCGTTTATATCTTCTCTCTCCAAGATATCTTTAAATCCAATACAATTACAAACTGCTCCATTTGAACAACTGTTTGCACGCTTCTTAGATACAGTCTCTTCCTTTCTATTGCTATCAAACTGTTGGCATTCAATGGTCACATTTCTTTATAGGTTTTTCATTATCTGTTGCCATCCACGTGTTAGATAGGCTGAAGATGGCAAAATGGGCAGAATCATCAAAGAGCTGGGAAAATGCTTTCTGCTATTTCTTCTGACTCTGAGTGTAAATCCTGCTGAGGTCAACCTTGCCTCTCCTCTATCCAGAGTTGATAAAATAAAGTACCAGTAAGGTACTGGGGTCCATGGTATTAATACCCCCCCCCTCAAAATTACTGGTCTTCTGCCTACATCACAAGCCATTATATATAAGTTTATAGTTTTAACTTTATGCTTAAGTATTCTCCATTATTTTTAATTCAGCCTTCGTGTGTATGTGTATGTGTGTGTATATATATATATATATATATATACAAAAATAAGAGGAATGACCAGCAAAAGTGGACTCCTATATGCTAGAAATAGATGCCGAATCATCTAACCACGAAGAAATATGTTCTCAGTAAAAAAAATTAGCAACACAACTGACTGTAAAAGGGCAAGACAAATGAAAAAATACTAAAAAAAAAAACCGATTAACCTATGTACCATGGTTTCACCTATTAAAATTTACGTAAGTAAATATCTGCAGGATCATCAGCATAGTCTGTCGATTTAAAAATATAATTTCCAGAACTAGACATAAGATGTCCACCCGAAATGGAGCACGTGTAGAGTTCTACAAATTACATTCAGTGTATCCCTTCAAATGTCTTCAATCTGGCGCGCTAAGGCTGGAAATAACTCTGCAGTTAATAAATTTTTGCAGCTAATTTACCGGTTTGAGAACATCTTTGTCTTTTGTTACACCCAAACAGCAACAAATCCAGACTTCCATTCCCAGACCTCCTCTACTTTCTAACACTAACCAGTAACATTATCATGCTCTCACCCTTCTGTCTCTCTCTCTGTTCTCCTCTGAAGCTGCACTGCTGCCCCAGCCTGGTCACAACCAAAAGACTGAAACCCCTCACACCTCCACTCTCTCTTTCTCACTGTATTTTCCATTTCTCAACAACTCCCCCCCCCCTCTCTGTTTATACTTCCTTTATCTTCATTTGCTCCCTCTTCCTTTCTCTCAAAATATTTTCTTTCTCTTTCTGTCTCTTTCTCTCTGCATCTATAAGTGTGTGCGTGTGTGTATATATATATAAACACATATATATGTATGTATGTATGTAATCACATATTCACCCTCTCTACCTTGCTCTGACTCTTTTTCTCCCACCCCCATTGATATTCATGTCATACACTTTCTCATTTTCATTCCTCCCCTTCTTATACCCCCCTCTGTCTTTCATTATACATTCACACACACACACTATCTCTCCTTCTACACACACACACACACCTCTCGTGCTCACATGAACCAGAGAGATTTGGTTACTTTTAGATTTCGCTTTAATGAAACAATTATAAACAAGAAACCAATTTTAGAATTGGGGGTGGGGAATACACAACCAAAAGCAAAAATATATTTAAAATGATGTTTTTTTTCCCAAAAAAATCTTTTCCTGAATCACCCGCTTTCCATTCCCACTTTTACATAAAAATCTATTCTTGATAGAAATTTTTAAATTTAATTAATCTTAACTTGGTTGTTGTTGTTGTTTAATTATTTGAACTCCATGAATTTCTGAGTTCTAAATATTTTAATCCATCCCACATCAACAACAACAACAACACCTCTAATGCCCCCACCCTCTCTCTCCTTCTTTCCTCTTTTATCTCTGTCTGTCTTTCCATCTCTCTCTTTCTCTCTCTGGATTGAAACAGGCTTATGAGATTGTTTTTGTTCCAATCATATGTGTACATATATATATATATATATATATATATATATATACATACATACATATATATATATATATATATATATATATATATACATACATACATATATATATATATATATATATATATATATATATATATATATATATATATATGTATGTTTACATATGCACACACATATATAAATTCATATGTACATGTATATACATATAAATTTATTTATATGTATGTGTAATTGCACACATGCATTCATGTTAGTGTATAGATGTGGGTGCATTTGTATGCATATGTGCCCATCGATATGCATGTGTGCATATATATATATCAAATTCCCAACACAGAGATGCTGCTGATGATGATGATGGCAATGTTGATGATGATACGTATGTGTACAACACATTTATGTATATATTATGTTTTTTCAGATATCAACAAATATGTACGTATATATTTGTAGATGCAACTGTATGCATGTTGGTTGTGGTGGTGGTGGGAGGTGTATAAGATCTCAGATAAATCAATTGTGAATCAGACAACCAGTCATGAGGTCAGGGTCTCAATTTGCAATGAATGCACATGCGCATACACACATACACATTACTTCACAATTGTCTAAAGTTTGGCCCAACAATGAGCACTAATTACTTGTAACTAGGATAATTATTATCTTCATCATCATTATATTCTTAATGATGCTTAAAATAGTTAATGAAATATTTCCTGATACTTATGCTAATAATAATAACAATAATAATAACAACAACAATAATAATAATAATAATAATAATAATAATAATAATAATAGTAATAATAATGGTGATGGTGAAGGTGATGGTTTCTCCTGTTGGATACAGTTGTCAGGGTTGATGCATTGACTGCAGAGTGTGACAAGCCTTTGTGCTGTCGCCCTCCTCCTCTCCTCTGGAACGACGTTCAGTGCCACCCTTTCAGCATGAAATTGTGGAACAAGAGGCAGACATGAAAAGGTGTTTTGTCCAGAATTATGTTGTTTTTGTCATTTGATAATCTTTAACAGGACAGCAACATCGATAATGATAACGATTGGGGTGGCGGAGGGGGGGGGAGGTATTGTTGGTAGTGATGAGGATTGCTCATGAGATCATCAAATGATGATTTCCATAATTGATATAATGCTGATGATGTTGATAATAAGACTCATGATGCTGCTAACAATGATGACGATGATGATGATGATAAATATGAAGACAACAGCGTTTATGATGATAATAACACCATAAACAACAACAGCTGAGGCCCCACTGCCCTTCCCTAGAGCAAACACCCTCCTGCCATGTTTGCCAACACAAAATGTATTTTTATAGACAGTGTCTCTCCATTGTCATCTGTTAATGGTGGTAGCAGCAATGGTGGCACTGGAGGTGGTGAGTGGGTTGTAGTAGTAGTAGTAGTAGTGAGGTTGGTAGCTGTTGTAGTGTTTGTGGAGGTAGGTATTGTTTCTTTAATTAGGCATTTCCTAGTTTCCTCCTTATCACACATTACTATTATGCAGATGATGTATACATACATACATACATACGCACACGTGTGTTTGTGTGTATGTTTGTATGTATGTGTGTGTGTGCATAAGACTTGTTGTGCACACATTTTGAGGCTGGCTGTTCAAATTCTCTGTCTAGGTTAGAAATCATAATGTACATACAAACGTTTGTGCAGACAAACGTGTGTATATAGGCATATATTCATGTTGTTTTTATGTGCATATGTATACACACATATATGTTTATGTACATATATGTTTATGTACATATATTTGTGTGCATGGGTATATGTGCAATTATATACATAGGTATATGTGTGTGCGTGTGTGTGTGTGTGTGTGTGTGGTGAGGGAGGATGTACAGAAAGTGTGATAGCTGGAGTAAAAATGGGATGGAAAAAAATTTGGAGAGCTTTTACCTCTGTTGGCAACCACAAGTTTCTCTCTCCGAGTGAGAGGAAGATTGTAAGATGCATGCATACAAACAGCAATTCTACATGGTAGTGAAATGTAGGCCCTGAATGTAGACAACATGCAAAGGCTAGAGAGGAATGAGGCTAGTATGCCCCACCGGGGCATGTGTAATGTAAGTGTTACAACAGTGTTGATGTATTGAGAGGAATTAGATGCAGGGTGCAAGAGAGAGGACCACACTGGTTGGGTCACATGATGCAGGTGGAAGAGGGAGACTCGGGAAGACATGGCATGAAGTGCTGAAGTACAACCTCAATACGCTGAACTTTTCAGATGAGATAACAACGGACTGAGATACCTGGTGTCTTGCTGTACTCAAGAGGACCCGTATTTCACAGTAGAAGTGTTAAGGCCACTCCCCCTCATGGAAAGGATTGGTCTGGAAGAGTCCTGTCCCAGTTCCATGTTAAAAGCACCCAACACATTCTGTAAAATGGTTGGCATTAGGAAGGGCATCCAGCTGTAGAAACCAGGCCATATCAGACCGGAGCCTGGTGCAGCTCTCCGGCTTGTCAGCTCTGGTCAAACTGTCCAACCCATGCCAGCATGGAAAACTGACATTAAAGGTTGATGACATATATGGTCCTGCGTATGACTTTAAACTGCATCCATTGGGGGCAGAGCCGTGGTTCGGGCATTCCAAACTTTTAAGGAGTTTGGAACCCCCTCTTAGCTACTCTTGTTCCCCAATCAACTCTGACCTGGAGTAGTAGCACCTGTGAAGGTTCCAGCCATATGAGCACTGGAATATAGAAATACTCAGATTGATGTCTGAGGGCCCAGTAAGCCCACTGGGGATGAGGGACCCCTGGTCTTTGTTAAGGCATCCCTCTAAGAGAAGGCTACTCATGTGTAAAGCTTTGCTTGTCTCTAGGTTCCTTGACATTGCTTGTAAGAGTCGTTACTGTATTGTGCAAGCCACAATCAACTTCTAATCCTTGTATAGGCATGGCTGACACTTGTCTGTCAGCAATGGACATTTTGCTCTTCCAGTGAGTAGACAGCCATCGTGCATACATACATATATATGTGTGTGTGTGTAAAGATAGATATCATCTTCATCATTTGGGATCCAGCATCCATGCTGGCATGGGTTGTTTACTTTGACAGGATTCAACAGATCTGAGAATAATGTCTTGCCTGAGGGTTTGGCATTGATTCCATGGCCAGATGCCATTCCTAATGCCATCCATTTTACTGAGCGTACTTTCTGACTTGCAAGATTAAAGAGTCCCTTCAAATACGAGGGAGAATAAGGGAGAGAGGGTGGCTGATTTATGTGAGGCGTTCAGAGGTCAAAGTATGATGGTGGGGGGGGGGATGAGTTTATTGTGGAGGAGATTCTTGCGGATTCTGCATTTTACACGGATGGATGGGCAGAGAGGTGCAAAAATAGGGAGGTTAATATGCTGATAATGTATGAAGGTTAACATGTCCAATCAGGTGAATAGAAGTGTGAAGAGAGAAGAAGGAGGAAAAAGTGGAAAGTGAGAGATGGATGGAAAGTTTCTGTATTGTTTGGTAAACAGAATTTATCAAGATCACAATGTCTTTGTGTGGCAGATATGAAGTGTGTGTGTGTGTGTGTGTGTGTCCAAGAGAAATACTTATTGAATCTTCATAGAGAAAATTTTTAATGATGTGAAAAACTACTTGGGTTGTTATCAATATCTGAACCATTCCATTTCAATAAGTCTATTTGGTTGTGTTTTATACTTGTTAAATATATTGTATAGGAAATATTCGCATACAAAGATGATCATTTTAGCTTCTGGTAAATTGAATTTTTCAGATGTTCTCTAAATGTACATAACTGCTGTTGTGTATTTTACCCATCAAATAATACACACACACACACAAATACACACACATGTTTTGTATATATATATATATATATATATATATATATATATATATATATATATATATATATACAAAATAATCAAAATTTATCATTATCTCCACCATTTAATTTTGAAAAATTTTCCAGCAAGTCAAATTATTTTCTAGAAAAACTCAAAAGCTTGTGTCGCCAATGTTTCCAAAAGATACTAACAAACACACACATACACACACACACACACACACAGACGTACACACATCAAATAAAAATTGTAAATAATGTTTTGTGCTTTTACTGTGTAGATAAAAGAGCATGATTATGACTTCATCGACAGTATATTGACTTGCAATGTAATTACAGTACTGTAATTCCCCTGATGAATTTAATAGACACTGTTTTGTGTATGTATAATGTGTGATTTATATACACAAAGGCCTGAGTAAACAAGGAGTGATTTAATTATGTCACCTGGTCTCAACCGTGTCTCTAACCAGTTTTATTTCTTCAAAGGCACCACTGTAATGTCTCTCTGACAAAAGCAAAAATGGACAAATGTGAACATGTTGTTGCTGCTTCGTTTCGTAACAAGATATGCATGTGTGTGGGTGTATGCATATGTGTGTGTGTATTTGTGTGTGTGTGTGTGTGTGTGTGTGTGTGTATTCTGGAGTTGTCAGGAGTATGGAGTCACCCTTTAATTACCAATACTCCCAGAATCAGCTCTGACCCAGAACAGTAGTGGCTGTCAGCTTTGCAAACGGTTAGCAACTATTGAGAGCTAAAGTATTTTAAGACCTCTTTAATGTCTATTCTCTATCTGTTTAATTTACAATTTGTGAATCTTACTAATTGCTGCTAATTACAGGCTATATGTAATATATAGATATCAACGGAATCATTACTGTTTCACTGATATCTTCAGAACTTTTAAATTATTTGTTGAGCCAGTCAACATTTTCATTGAACAACTGCAACCAGGTCGCTGACAACAAATCTACTGCAGAAATCTACTAAAATCTACAGAACTTATATGAAACTCGTCAGAATCTACAAAATAGATCTCTACACATATTTGTCTGTGTAGAGATGTCTTGGAATGTGTTGAATTGACATCTTACAATCTTTCGTCTGTCAAACTGATAAATTTGTGAATTTGATCAGCTGTCTTTACTTTTTTGCCTTTTTCAATTCATTTGTCTGTCAGTCAATAGAGTTGATGATGTACTTAACAAGGAAGTTTCTAACTCATCAAGATGTGCAAAATATGTCTAACAATCTATGTCTCACTACTTGTCTTTTTAACCATCATCTTTCATATATATATATATATATATGTATATATATATATCAATTTAGTCTAGCCATAAATCAGTGTGTAACAGAAGGTGAGAGCAATGCAGATAAAACATTAAATATTGAAATATTTAATTAGTTCTGACCTTTCAGGTTAAAAACCCTTTTATAAAAACTTTCAAGAACAAGACAGATATGAATTATATGCCCATTCTGTCATCATCTCAAATCTGTCAACACACCAATAGAACGGACTCGTAATATAGATTTCCTTCTCTCTCTTGTTCTTCAAAGCTTTTATAACAAAGTTCTTAACCTGAAATATTAGCACAAATCAAATATCTCTCAGGTAACAGTTCAATATTTTCATTATTCTTATTTTCTAAGAATAATTAAAATATTGGTTATGTTGTTGTCGCTTTCTATAACACAATGATTTTATATACATAGTTCATAATACTCGAAACAAACTGCAGAAGGGATATGCAAAAAGAAGGGATGGTCACTAACTGTACAACTGGAATGTCTTTTGCTCATAAATGTGACGGCTGACCCGGGGTTAAATCTACAACAACAACTTCATAAATGTGTTGCTAAATTCGAAACAACAAGTTGGATCCTGAGCTGATGTCCACCCACAACCATCCCCCTCTCCCTCCCACCAACTTCTCTTTCAATGGAATCTGACGGGGGGGGGGGGTTATTATTGGGCTTTCACCCCCACCTCTACCACCTGGAAAATCAATAACTTGTCAAATAATGCAAGCCATTGATTGGTTGATTGGTCAGCAGGCTGAGATTCAATAAGATACCAGTGCTATCTGATTGAACTAAGGTGATTGGCTGAGAATGAGAGGTGGTGGGGGCGGGGGGGGGGCAAACAATAGAATTCTGTTGGATGAAACAATGGGGGTATGGAGAGGAATTAGTTTGGGTTCTTTATTACTCAGCAGGTGTCTAAGAGAGGTGGAGGAAGAGGGAGAAAAAAAAGGAGTGGGAGAGAGGAAAGAGAGAGACAGAGAGAGACTACACCTGTGTTTGTCAAAACTGGTCAGTCTTCTCTCTCACACCACTCTTCTGTCTACCTAATTTTTGATTCACACAATTTTCCTTTGTCTTTTTAATACCCTATACCAACGCATGCACACACATGCGCCTGCGCACACACACACACACACACACACTCCAGGAGTACCCATGCCTACCCCTCTCCCTTCTACACACATACAACTAAATTTTCATTTATTTATACACAATCATCCAGAACTACATACAGATCATGCCTGCTCCCCCTCCTCCCCCCACTGCCCATACACACACACTCACACACACTCACACATACAAACATATACACTTCAATGGTGTTCGGACAACACACACACACAGCCATTCATATCCTTGTACTTTCTGTTCAGTTTTTGGTTGTTTAAATATGTTGATTACATCCCAACCCTACTGCAAAAATTAACACTACCATGACCACCACTACTGACATAACCAAGACATTCACTGTTTCTGGTATAAACATCAGACCATTACAACTATCATCACCACCACCACCATCATCATCAACTCTGGCTTTCTTAAACATTGTACTGGATCACTTTTCAATCATTGATTTAATCTTAATATATAAAGCTGAAGTTGTGTGTCTGTGTGAAGCCTTTTTAAAAGTTTATAGAAATCCACATTTTCCACTTTTTTGTAAAAATTTTTACATCAATGGAATTTTCTCGATGTGAACTTTCCAGTGCAGTAATTAGATTTTTAAAATTCCGTTTACTTTGTGTGATTTAAGGGAGATTTGGCTGTTGTTTCTAGCAACTTTTATATTTCTTCCCTTCTACCTGGGACAGCGTTCTTACACACGCGCTCAACAGAGAGAGAAAGTGATACATACAACGTCATAGATTAAACTTTCTTCTCAGTATTCTTTACCTATTTTTCATAACATTGATACGTAAAAACACACACGACCACACATACGTAATCTGTGACAACAACATACACATTGCTCCCGTTCTCTATCTCCCCCTCTTCCTCTCTCGCTCTCGCAAACGTATACACGTGCAAGTAAACACAATCATTCACGTTCGTCAATGTGGCATAACTACAGAGTTGTACCCACCGACTTTGGAAGGTCATAACTTTCAGAAAAATGAATATTTTTTAATGAAATTTTCTATGCATATATTATTTATTATGTAGATTCCGAATATACAAAAATTTTCAGTGAAAGTGTTTTGGGAGGAGGGTGTTGGACAATTTTCGGAAATTCCACTTAAATTCCTCTTAACTCTGTGTGTGTGTGTGTGTATGGTGGTGAGAAAGGGTCGTCTGGGTGTGCATGTATTTTTTTAATAGTTTTACTCTCTGGACCATGGCCATGCTGGAGTATTGCCTTCAGGGGGTCTTACTTTGCCTGGTGCTAATTTTAAAGATTTTGATATAATGAATGGCTAAGTCTACCTTGGATTAAAGGGATATAACTTAGTCATGACAAATACTGCAAGATATTTTGTTCAACATACAAGTTTAAAGACAATCCTCTAACATTAATACACACACACACACACACACACACACACACACAGAATAATTAAAGTTTGACTAGTGACAAGCTACACCCAAATACCACATGTTCCCCCATACCCAGGGTTGGCAGCTGATGAAGAGAAGGACTGCTTTTAATGAAGCTCTTCTGTAAACTGTCTCAAAACCAGTTGGTGATGGTGACTTCTCTAACCTAGCTGTTGATTTGGACAGACATGTTGGACAGCAGCATTTAGTGGATTCTTTAGAGGTCATGGGGGACGAGTAATGTGTATGGTACAAAAAAACAAAACAAAAAGAGAAAGGGTCAACAATGCAGGACTTCTTTTATGCAATGGAAAGCCGAGTTCCTTTGCATAGTAGAGGCACTGGTACAATGAAAGCAATGGAAAGTCCAATGAATGGGGAGAAGTCAAAGAATTCTTCCAGTCACAGTTGTTTAAATGGTTCAAGAAATTAAGATTGACCATGGCTGCAATACAAGAGTCTGGCTGAAGTTAACAGGAAGAGAATAAACATCACTATCAGCGAATGCGGATTGAAAGAGATCAATTCTTGCTCAACTTATGATTCAAGATTTATAGCCCCTGGACGGTCATTGGTCATTGATGTGTATTGACTTGCTCTGATATGTTGGTGTGAGACATGGCATTTGACACGCTTGAAAGACAACCAGCACATCCATGCATCACGCACACACACACACAGACGCACTCTCACACATTCACATACACATGTCTATGCGAGTGTGTGTGTCCTTGTGAAATTTATTTTGAAGGAAGGAAAAAGATTTATAAGAATATTGGATTGGAAAAATGAAAGAGGCCTTCATTGCTAATTTGGAACCCCTTTTGGCTGACAGTCTCCTATGGGTGGCTGTATTTCTTCCAGACACAAAATGGTCACAGTACAGTGAGTCACCATTTTAGAAAAGAAAGCAAAACTGCCCCTCCATCCACCCTGCCAGCCATCGGACATAGTTGTGTCTCCATGGCTATATTGTTGTTGTTTAGAGACAAGTCAGACCAATACCTCAAGCCATTCACGACCATCCCATCTTCTTGGTTCTTCTGTATTAGTTTACCATGGAGTATACTATCCAATGTGTCCTGTATTTAAGGTGTTGTTTGAGAGAAATCTGGCTGCTATTTCTAATAGGTCCATCAACTACATAGAGTTTCTCTCACTGGCTCATCTTCACATGCGTGTATGTGTGTGTGCATGAGGTGTACTCTGTGTGTGTGTGTGTGTGTGTGTGTGTCTAATGAGAGAAAAGTGAACAAGGAGAGGCTTATCTTAGAATGTGAATTCTCTTGCTTCACGAGAAACAACAACAACAACAACACACCTGTGTGTGTGTGTGTGTGTGTGTGTGTGTGTGTGTGTGTGTGTGAGAGAGAGAGAGAGAATTATACAATATATAATAAACACAAAATGTTCTAGACAGAAATATGAAAAAGGTATCTGCAAATATAACATTCATGTATTCTTCACACATGCAGAAGACACACACACACACATGCATGTGTGTATGGCATATATATATATATATATATATATATATATATATATATATATATAACCTATTGAGCTTAGCAATTAGATTTCTTCATCCTCCAAGCTAGGTTGTTTCCTCTTAAATCTCATTTTTGTTACATTTCACGTGTGTAAGTGTGCATATGTATGTACGCACACACACACACACACAGACAAACACACACACAGACACAGACAAACACACACACACACACACACACAAATATTTGATAAAATGCTCAAGATTACAAGAACCGAGTCCAGGTAACAAAGGAATTATCTAATTAGAAGGGTTAAGTTATTTTTTAAAAATTTGTTTTCATCTAATTCAACTGACCCCTTCCTCCAACTTTATATCCCTACCAGTTGAGCACAGCTCCCTTATCCTTCAGTTGTAAATGAGCAATGTTCATTAGATGTTTACTGTAGGTTTTTTTTATTATGTTTATTAAATTTGTTTGCTGTGTTTCTATTATGTGTTTAGTGTATGTTTATTATATGGCTATTTTATGTTTCTTGTATGTTGTAACAAGTGGATATATATAAAAAGACCAAATACCTGGAGACTCCTGAAGTTGGAGAAGAGACTGTCTCTGGCAGCACATGGCCTTCTCTTACTAATTTCTTGTACATGGTGAAAGGATGGCTGAATGAATGGATCAATAAGCAGGTAGATGTGTGTGCGTGTACGTGCACCTATCCATTTATTCATCCATCCCTATACACATATATTTATCTATATACATAAATATATGTATGTATCATCATTTCATATCTACAAAGGAATGGCTGTAAAATGTCTTCTGCTCTGGCTCGCTTGTAAATTCCATTCATAGCATGTTTTCTGTTTTGATGTCCTTCCTAACACCAACCCCTTTTGCTGTCCACTGAATCTGTTTTATTACGGTAGCAACATTAGAAGGAGTTGTCGTGAGCAAGAGTTTACTGTCCTACTCCTGTCTTTTGTATAAATCTTGTTGTTGTTGTTGTTTCTCGTGAAGCAAGAGAATTCACATTCTAAGATAAGCCTCTCCTTGTTCACTTTTCTCTCATTAGACACACACACACACACACACACACACAGAGTACACCTCATGCACACACACATACACGCATGTGAAGATGAGCCAGTGAGAGAAACTCTATGTAGTTGATGGACCTATTAGAAATAGCAGCCAGATTTCTCTCAAACAACACCTTAAATACAGGACACATTGGATAGTATACTCCATGGTAAACTAATACAGAAGAACCAAGAAGATGGGATGGTCGTGAATGGCTTGAGGTATTGGTCTGACTTGTCTCTAAACAACAACAATATAGCCATGGAGACACAACTATGTCCGATGGCTGGCAGGGTGGATGGAGGGGCAGTTTTGCTTTCTTTTCTAAAATGGTGACTCACTGTACTGTGACCATTTTGTGTCTGGAAGAAATACAGCCACCCATAGGAGACTGTCAGCCAAAAGGGGTTCCAAATTAGCAATGAAGGCCTCTTTCATTTTTCCAATCCAATATTCTTATAAATCTTTTTCCTTCCTTCAAAATAAATTTCACAAGGACACACACACTCGCATAGACATGTGTATGTGAATGTGTGAGAGTGCGTCTGTGTGTGTGTGTGCGTGATGCATGGATGTGCTGGTTGTCTTTCAAGCGTGTCAAATGCCATGTCTCACACCAACATATCAGAGCAAGTCAATACACATCAATGACCAATGACCGTCCAGGGGCTATAAATCTTGAATCATAAGTTGAGCAAGAATTGATCTCTTTCAATCCGCATTCGCTGATAGTGATGTTTATTCTCTTCCTGTTAACTTCAGCCAGACTCTTGTATTGCAGCCATGGTCAATCTTAATTTCTTGAACCATTTAAACAACTGTGACTGGAAGAATTCTTTGACTTCTCCCCATTCATTGGACTTTCCATTGCTTTCATTGTACCAGTGCCTCTACTATGCAAAGGAACTCGGCTTTCCATTGCATAAAAGAAGTCCTGCATTGTTGACCCTTTCTCTTTTTGTTTTGTTTTTTTGTACCATACACATTACTCGTCCCCCATGACCTCTAAAGAATCCACTAAATGCTGCTGTCCAACATGTCTGTCCAAATCAACAGCTAGGTTAGAGAAGTCACCATCACCAACTGGTTTTGAGACAGTTTACAGAAGAGCTTCATTAAAAGCAGTCCTTCTCTTCATCAGCTGCCAACCCTGGGTATGGGGGAACATGTGGTATTTGGGTGTAGCTTGTCACTAGTCAAACTTTAATTATTCTGTGTGTGTGTGTGTGTGTGTGTGTGTGTGTGTATTAATGTTAGAGGATTGTCTTTAAACTTGTATGTTGAACAAAATATCTTGCAGTATTTGTCATGACTAAGTTATATCCCTTTAATCCAAGGTAGACTTAGCCATTCATTATATCAAAATCTTTAAAATTAGCACCAGGCAAAGTAAGACCCCCTGAAGGCAATACTCCAGCATGGCCATGGTCCAGAGAGTAAAACTATTAAAAAAATACATGCACACCCAGACGACCCTTTCTCACCACCATACACACACACACACACAGAGTTAAGAGGAATTTAAGTGGAATTTCCGAAAATTGTCCAACACCCTCCTCCCAAAACACTTTCACTGAAAATTTTTGTATATTCGGAATCTACATAATAAATAATATATGCATAGAAAATTTCATTAAAAAATATTCATTTTTCTGAAAGTTATGACCTTCCAAAGTCGGTGGGTACAACTCTGTAGTTATGCCACATTGACGAACGTGAATGATTGTGTTTACTTGCACGTGTATACGTTTGCGAGAGCGAGAGAGGAAGAGGGGGAGATAGAGAACGGGAGCAATGTGTATGTTGTTGTCACAGATTACGTATGTGTGGTCGTGTGTGTTTTTACGTATCAATGTTATGAAAAATAGGTAAAGAATACTGAGAAGAAAGTTTAATCTATGACGTTGTATGTATCACTTTCTCTCTCTGTTGAGCGCGTGTGTAAGAACGCTGTCCCAGGTAGAAGGGAAGAAATATAAAAGTTGCTAGAAACAACAGCCAAATCTCCCTTAAATCACACAAAGTAAACGGAATTTTAAAAATCTAATTACTGCACTGGAAAGTTCACATCGAGAAAATTCCATTGATGTAAAAATTTTTACAAAAAAGTGGAAAATGTGGATTTCTATAAACTTTTAAAAAGGCTTCACACAGACACACAACTTCAGCTTTATATATTAAGATTAAATCAATGATTGAAAAGTGATCCAGTACAATGTTTAAGAAAGCCAGAGTTGATGATGATGGTGGTGGTGGTGATGATAGTTGTAATGGTCTGATGTTTATACCAGAAACAGTGAATGTCTTGGTTATGTCAGTAGTGGTGGTCATGGTAGTGTTAATTTTTGCAGTAGGGTTGGGATGTAATCAACATATTTAAACAACCAAAAACTGAACAGAAAGTACAAGGATATGAATGGCTGTGTGTGTGTGTTGTCCGAACACCATTGAAGTGTATATGTTTGTATGTGTGAGTGTGTGTGAGTGTGTGTGTATGGGCAGTGGGGGGAGGAGGGGGAGCAGGCATGATCTGTATGTAGTTCTGGATGATTGTGTATAAATAAATGAAAATTTAGTTGTATGTGTGTAGAAGGGAGAGGGGTAGGCATGGGTACTCCTGGAGTGTGTGTGTGTGTGTGTGTGTGCGCAGGCGCATGTGTGTGCATGCGTTGGTATAGGGTATTAAAAAGACAAAGGAAAATTGTGTGAATCAAAAATTAGGTAGACAGAAGAGTGGTGTGAGAGAGAAGACTGACCAGTTTTGACAAACACAGGTGTAGTCTCTCTCTGTCTCTCTCTTTCCTCTCTCCCACTCCTTTTTTTTCTCCCTCTTCCTCCACCTCTCTTAGACACCTGCTGAGTAATAAAGAACCCAAACTAATTCCTCTCCATACCCCCATTGTTTCATCCAACAGAATTCTATTGTTTGCCCCCCCCCCCGCCCCCACCACCTCTCATTCTCAGCCAATCACCTTAGTTCAATCAGATAGCACTGGTATCTTATTGAATCTCAGCCTGCTGACCAATCAACCAATCAATGGCTTGCATTATTTGACAAGTTATTGATTTTCCAGGTGGTAGAGGTGGGGGTGAAAGCCCAATAATAAACCCCCCCCCCCGTCAGATTCCATTGAAAGAGAAGTTGGTGGGAGGGAGAGGGGGATGGTTGTGGGTGGACATCAGCTCAGGATCCAACTTGTTGTTTCGAATTTAGCAACACATTTATGAAGTTGTTGTTGTAGATTTAACCCCGGGTCAGCCGTCACATTTATGAGCAAAAGACATTCCAGTTGTACAGTTAGTGACCATCCCTTCTTTTTGCATATCAAGGACCTCGTTGTAGAGAATGTTCTTGGTAGGGGTGATATGATTTAAAGGAGATTTAGCTCCCATTTGCAACAGGTCAAGAGGCCATGTAGAAACTCCTTCAATAGTTGTTATTGTTCAGTTAACCCCATGATAGATCAAAGTCTTTCCAGCCATGACCATTCCATCTATTTGTATCTCCAAACTCTCACTACTTTTCCTCCCAATGATGGCCTGATGTGATGCACGAGATTTCTGAAGAACTGACAAAAACTGAACCCAATGTTACATTCCGTAGACATCCGTTGCCTTTCTAAGCCAGAAGGAATCGTTAAGAGAATACTTTTCCTCATTAGTGTTGCTTCACTGCATAATGTTAATTAGTTCCTTCTTTACTATTACTTGCTGTTAATTTGCTCATTAATCACACACACACACACATTCCTCCTCCTCTCTCTTTCTCTCTCTCTCTCACCCAAACACATTCAGTATTTTTCCTCTCTACAGAAACAGTATGAAGGCATGTGGCTTAGTGGTCAGGGTATTCGGCTCACAATCATAAGGCCGTGAGTTCAATTCATGGCAATGCGTTTTGTCCTTGAGCAAGACACTTTACTTCACGTTGCTCCAGTCCACTTAGCTGGCAAAAATGAGTTGTATCTTAACTCAAAGGGCCAACTTTGTCACACTTTGTATCCTGCTGAATCTCCCTGAGAACTACATTAAGGACATGAGTGCCTGTGGAGTACTCAACCACTTGCATGTTGATTTCATGAGCAGGCTGTTCTCTTGATTAGATCAACTGGAACCCTCATCATCATAAGTGACGGAGGGCCAATTTTTTTTTACATAAACAGTGAAAAAAAATGCCCTTCTGTCACTCCAAAGAAGCTGTTGCTGTTATTAATTAATTAATTAATCTCCTAAATTCAACTCAAATTAGGATCGATTTTGTGTTTCTTTTCCAGCAATATCCTGGGGAGTAGTCTGTCTGTACTCCACCCCCTACCCCCACAACATTTATGCTCACAGGCCTATATCATCATCATCATCATCATCAACAAGGCAGTGAAGTGGCAGAACTGCCCGGACAAAATTCTTTACAGCATTTCTTCTGTCTGTATGTCATGATTGTTATCAATGTGTCATTTTGAAAAAGAGTGTAGAGTAATTTGGAGAAGGTTTCGCTCTTGTGTCTTGCAAGTCAAGTAACCATGTAGATATTTGGTGGGGTTAAGGAGATTTTTACCTAACAAGGGGTGGGGTCTCTTGATGGTTTTAACTAATGAGGTGATTGTTGTTGCTGAAATCACTGGATTGAATTACCTTTTCATTCATTAGCAAAGCTGTCAATTACCAGAACATTGGCCACAGATACAATCACCACCACCACCACTACAACCACCACCACAACCAACAACAACAACACACCTATCACCACCACCATCCCCCCACACTACTTTGGTTCTGCAAATGGCAGGCTGCCATTGTGAAGGGGTCCTTTACCAAACTACTCTCTCTTCCCCCTCTCTTCCTCCTTCCTTTCTCTGTGTTCCGCCTCTCCCTTATCACTTTGTCTGCCTGTCTGTCCATTAGATGGTCCATCTGTCCTATAGCTTCGTCCCCCACCTTCCACCGCCGCCACCACCATCACCATTCTCCATCATGTTCGTCATTAAGGACTGACATTGTATTGACTTCTAAACATGTGGTTTGTTAAGCTAGGAGGTGTGTTCAGTGTATGGGAGGGGTGTAGAAGGTGGCCCGTGCATTGTGATCACGTCTGGATGTCCATGTAAGCTGGAGGTCTGTTGAAGAATTCTATTACCAGAAGGTGTGCTGAGGCAGAATTATTCCTTGCATTAGCATCAGAACATAAATTTAATTGGACCATGGCAACTGTGAGATTTGAACCCAGAGCAGAAATTATCAAAACTAGTAATTTTTCAACTGTTTTCACTGCAACTTGAAATCAAAATCATATTGCAGTTTGAGCATTACTCCAGCATGGCCACTGCCTACTGGCTGAAACCAGTAAGAGAGTTGCCAGAAATTCTATGGCACATCATTGAAAATAATTATAGCAGCATTGATGTCGATTCAGTGACAATAGCAACAACAACAACTACAATGGGAAAAAATTCATCAAGTGCAAGCATTGAATATGTTTATTATTTATAACTTCTATAGAAGGGCCCAATCCATGAGGGGCCCATTGTCTGCGCTTCGTTTGCTTTTTCTACATGTGTTACTCTTTGCTTCTCTCTCTCTGTTTACACATCTCTATGTTTAGGAATGTTTCATTTCCTTACAACCTCTCTCGGCCATCCACTTTAATTATTTCTTTTATTTATTCTTGCCCACCATTCTCTTATTCCGACACCTCACGTGCTCCTTACCCCCCCCTCTAAATATCCCCTCCCCCCACCTCACACCTCATTCTTCTCTCATCAACACATTGAATCCCATTTCCTCTTCCACAATTTTCAATTTCCATTTTTATTACCACTTCTTTTGTAGCTATTATTGTTGTTGTTGTTGTTGTTGATTATTAATTTTGGTAACGTTGTTGTTGTTGTTGCATAACCTACCCTTAGTCCGATCAGCTACATCCGGTCCTTGGCATCAGGGGTTCTAACCAATCAAATATTGAAAACCAGCTCATTGCTCCGTCATCATTATCAAAGAATCACTCAGCTGACTGGCCAAAGTTCATCAACTAATCAAATTCCTAATCCCAGTTAATCCTAACTATAATCTTTTATTGTGCAGCTACTAAATAGAAATCTCCTCCAGTACTTTACAGGTACTTTATTTCTATCAACTCCAGAAGAATAAAAAGCAATGTAGGGCTTTGCAGGATTTGAATACAGATTGAAAAAAAGCCTTAACCAAATATTGGAAGACATTTGTCCGGTACTTTACCAAATCTATAATTCTCTAGAAACCCTTTAAATCTTCAAATCCCTGATAATCTTGTGATAAGTGAAATAAGTTTTAACATACAAAATGCTTTCAGAAATATAAGAAAGAGAAGCATTTGTGTAAACCTGAAAGAGAAGTTTGTTGCACTCAACCAATAATTCTGTGGTTGATAATGGGTGACCTGCTCAGGAGTTCAATCTCTATCAAACTCCAGTGCCATTTATCTGTCTGCGTCACAAAGAACTAACGAACTGACAAAACAATTCAGAAACAAATTTAAAAGACGAAAACAACTTAGACTTTGTTGGTTTCTTTCACCCCTAAACTGTTTAACCTTTTTAATTTTGAATTTAATTCTTCAGTTCCAACAAGTCTAATTTTAATATATATGCCCCCTATATGCTGAAAACAACCAGAAAATATTCAAAATAGCTAATTAAGCTGTGTAATTAAAAATGACCGTCCAACCCATGCTAGCATGGAAAGCGGACATTAAACGATGATGATGATGATGAATTGTTTTATTAGCAAAACTTTGTCTTTAAAAATGAGTCTTTTTTTTTTTTAAATGATCTTCTTTCTGATTTTTTACTTTAATTTTCTTCTGGTTTAAACTTCTTAATCTCAGTCTTCTGCCCATCACTCTGATGAAATTCCTGAGTGAAGGAGATTTAATAGAGAATTGTCTCTCTTGTGTTTTTATTTTATATTTGTGAGTCAGGCAGTCCACAGAAGCAAAGCAGTATCCTTGACCTTTTGACCTTTTTATAGGGAACCCAAAAATAGATGGGAAGGAAGAATAAACCTAACCCCCTAACAACACTGTCAATTTATTATGTTTCCTTAGAACTGCAAGTTGAACTAAATCATGTTACCCATTGACAGCCACATAGACTGCAGTTTCCTATTCATTATTGTTTCTATATGTTACATAGTGACACAAATATATTACAGCTGTTACTACCACTATGTTGCAGCAACTGGACAGTGAGTTTGATATTGCTGGACAATGTCCACTATTGTTTCTCACTGTCCATCTCAGTGGGATAGATCCTGTAGCAGAGACATTGACTTGACCCACACGAAGAAGGACAATAACTCCGGCTGTTACCAAGAAGCAGGGAAGAACATTGTCCTTCAACCCAGAAACATTGGCTAAAGGAAAGCACCATTAAGATGTTGAGGTTAATCCAGGCAACAGTCTGGCTCCACCAACCAATAACAGCAATAGTCTCTGCAACAAAGTTCCTCATAGATTTCCATTTACTAAATTTCCACTCACAGGATTTTGGTTGACTTTGGGGTACAATAACAATATATTTGAGGTGCCATGCAATGGAATTGAACCTAAAACAATCTTATCCCAAAACAAACCTGTTGTCCACACAGCTGTCCCCTTTTGCTGACAGGTTATATATTGTCTCACATTGTCCATATAAGTAAACATTGATGTCCCTAAAGAAGACATATTTCACTGCTGCTTGATAACAACACAAGGCAATGGTTGACAATGTTTCTGTTGCACTTTGTTGTGCACCAGCTGCACATGCAGTAGTTGCAAATATCTAGTGCACTGATACTGATAGATCGCTTTGATTTATTGATCTCCATGCAACAGTTTACAGTTTTTCTTCAGTTTCATCTTGGTAGCGGCGGTAGTGAGGAGACAGCAGCGGTGGCGGTGGCGGTGGTGGGCTCATTAGATGTTGTCTTGTGGTCACAGGAATCGGCTGATGTATTGGTAGTGCTGCAATGTGGTGATGGTAGTAGATGGCAGTGTTGCAGTTTTAGTAGTTTAGCATGCTATCACCAAACCCCCATCGTTGAGCAGAGTTATTTATGATCAAAGACATTCCATATGTGACTATCCCGTCTTGGGAGGATATCTGGGACTGCATTATTTCATGTTGTATTTTTAATTGATGAGATATTTGAAGATTTGACTGCTATTTCCTGGAGGTCAAGTGACTACACAGGGGCCACCTGGTTGGTGGTGTTGGTCATTTCTAATATGAGGGACTTGGAAGTGGTAGCTTCACAGGGTGCTGTTGGAAGACATCATACCAGTAATAGTAGTGGGGTAGATGGGGAGGGAGTGAGGGAGGTATGGTGAGAAGGGGGGGGGGCTTTCTCTCTGTGTTTATCTCTCTCTCTCTCTCTCTCTCTCTCTCTCCCTCTCTCTCTCTCTCTCTCTCTCTCTCTCTCTCTCCCTCCATAGTTGCTGCAGTGTGTGCATTGTTGCATGTTCACTTGCATGTGGAGAACCAATTCTTTGTACAGTTGTTGCTGCTTGTGTTGTGCACGCACCAGTGGTGGTGGTGGTGGTGGTGGTGTGGGAGGGAGATGTAGGTATTACTAGATATTGTGGGGGTGGCAGCCATAATAGTAGTGAGAGTGATACTAGAAGTGGGTGGGGGGGAGGAATAAGAGTAAATGATAATAGTGGAAATTGTGAAACTAACATAGAGAAGTGGATTCTAAAATGATATTGACGATGATGATTGTTGTTGTGGTGGTGGGGTGGTGGTGGTGGTGGTGGTGGTGGTTATTGTTGTAACTGTAAATATTCACTGTAAGTGAAACAGGATGGTCAAAGCTGGAATCCCTATGTAAGTCATCATCTGTTCAATTAGGGTTCACTTTTCGGTTAAACGACAAACCAGTAAAGGAGTTTTACAGGACTACTGTATTTGTAGAAATAGTAGTTAAATCATACCTTACCGTCTTAAAAAGGGAAGGACACAATAATGTTGTTTCAAAGACACTTTGCCTAAATAAAAGACAATCAAAATGACTTTGATCATCGATCTGTACCTGAGTTTGACCATAGGCCTGATTCTAGAGCCAGGCTGATCTTGGGGCTATATCATTCAATAAACAAGATGGCTTGGTCAGTAAGGGAGCAAACAACCAGAAGAGTGTTTGCAAGTTCAAAATTGGTCAACCGTAAGATTGGCTGAATCATTAGAACCAAGGACAAAATGGTTGTCCTATTTAGTTATGGCTGTTTACATTCTGAGATCAAATCCTGTGGAACCAAGTGATCATATCTCTTGTTCTGGAGAATAAGTTTAGCTTTTACAATAGGGATAATCCTATCAAGAATACATTTACCAAAACATCATCAGTCAGATTTCGTGAGGGAAATAAGTTTGATGAGAGGTTTTTTAAAGAAATCTGACTTATGGTCCTTTAGTGTAAAGTGGGGAGGTGTCTGTGTGTTTGTAGCTGTGTGTGTGTGCTTATATATCATTTGAAGATCTTTTCTTACGGTACTATTCCTCCACCTGTCTCATATTGTTATTCCTTGTTTAACCCCTAAGCACTGCATTTCAAAACCTAGCTGGAATGTAGCTTCAAATTTTAAGGTCCATGTTTCTGAAATGTTAGCTGTAATTTGGAAAATAAGAGTGTTGTACAGGTAAGATTTGAATTACTGACAGATATCCTACCTGTTTCAGAGACCATTTGTTTGTCTTCTAAGTGCTGCAGTTGTTAATGAGGTCCATCTTGTCTTCTAATCCATTTAATACTCTACTCCTCTCAATTCCAAACTCCAGCATGTTCTAGTTTGAAGACCATCTTGTGTGATCTTTGACATGCTGGGTGACAAAACCTTGACAATCTACACCATTTATATTTATGCCATATGCAACAATGGGGTGAAATAGTCTGGCCATGATGTCAAACCAAAACCAGCTAAGAACTATATGATGCTCATGTTCTACCAAGACTTCCCTATCCTTTGGCTACATGACATCCTTCCATATAAGTGGATCCGTCAGATCTCTGAAGACACCAGGGTTACAGCTTGCAGCAATGACAGGTAGAGCATCCAACTGAATGGCAGTGCTGTGATCCTTCTGTCAGGAGAGAGCAAGAGTGACCAAGGAAGGGTAAAAGATAGATCAGAGAATCAATACCGTATTGGGTTGTCCTGGATTTTCTGACAATTCTAGAATATTGAATATATTGTTATTTCAGAAAAACTTATGTCTTGGATAATTTTTAAAGCCTGTTGCTGTATGTAAAGGTTGTGTGCAATAAATTTGCATCTTTGTAAAACTTAAATTAATAGAATGCATTTGAATATTAGCAGCACAGGAGTAAAGTTGTAAAGGCAAAAATATTGGAGTATTTTTTTTTTATATAAAGCTAATCAATTGTATTGGCCATGCTACAATATATACATGTTATCTGCAGTTCAAATGTGCATGTGTGTTCTTATACAGGCACACACACACATACACAACACAACACACACATCAATGGCCAAATGGCCACCAATGCATCTGAACTAATGATAGATTTCTTTCAAAAATTCTGCCAATTTCCTCCCATTTTTAGGTCTTATTATCTCTCTCTCTCTCTCTCTCTCTCTCTCTCTCTCTCTCTCTCTCTCTCTCCGACTACACACACATGCATCTATCTTACAACATATTCCATCATCCCTTTCTTTTTATCTCTTTTTGTTTGTACCTTCTCTTTCCTAATTCTTCTGTATATGTGCACACACACACACACACACACACACTCACATAACTGCACACATGCGCGCGCGCGCACACACACACACACACATGCACGCACACACACACACACTAATTACCGCTATGGAATAGCTTGTTTGCAGGAAAGTTTGTAAATAAATTTACATGTTTCCATACATTTAATCTCACTGGGTAAATAGAGCAGTGTGTGTATATTTATATACTGAGAGTTCATGTGTGGGTGAGTGAAAGTGTGTGTGTGTGTGTATGTATGTATGTACACACACACACACACATGAACCCATACATCTCTATTCTTCCTCTCTTTCATTGCTTTCCTCCTTTCCTTCATCAATACCATCTTTTGTTGTGTGATGACAGGAACATCTACTCCCTCTCCTCTTTCCTCCTCTTCCCTGTCTTTCACCCTCTCTCCTCTCCACCTTTCCTCCTCCCTCTCTCTCTCCGTCACACACACACAGTGAATCGATATTAATTACATAAGCATTAAGATCACAAATTTCAGTGGAAGATGAACAAGAGTGTATGATGTTCATGCCTTTCCCAAGGGATATTCACACTAAAAGTGAAGTGAAATGGTAACAAGTGAGAATCAAAGACTAACAGAAACAGGAACAGACAAAGTGGTTCGCTATTGATTATTTCTCTCTCTCCCACCTCAGCACGTGGTTTCGCATTTATAGGAGAATGGCCGTTGTTATTGTCGTCGTCCTAGCTTTCCATATTAAAAGTAGTTCATCTCTATAAAAGCTAACTTGATTATAACTACCTTGTTTTGAACACTGTGTGTGTGTGTAGATGTGTGGATATATGTCAGTGGGCAGTGGTGTAGCAAGCTCAAGTTTCTCACTTGCCAATCTCTCTCACTCTCTCTCTCACTCTCTCACTCTCTCTCTCTCACTCTCTCTCTCACTCTCTCTCTCATATGAGTGGTTTCCTTATTTGACCATCAAAATATGGCGATTGTTTCCCAACTGAACTAACCAAACTGACCTCTCACACCCTACTTAGCTGAACCTAATATGGATGCCTCTACATGACCATTCAACCTGCAAGAAATAGCAGACAAATCTCCTTAGTATCATACCCTAACAACTTAGAAAGGTACACAATGAATCGTAAGTTCCTTGTACATAGGAAGGTGGAATGGTCATAGTTGGAGTGCCTTTGATCTTACGGTTACTTAATTAGAGCTGACCTGGGGCCACTATTCTATTTTTATGCCATTCAATCTGCTAATAATAGAAACCCAATCTCTCTCCTTACACCACAGCCTACCTGCTTAATGTACCCCTAGATAAACTATACCTGGAAGTAAGACAAGACTGTCCCAGCTAGAATACCTTTTGAGCATAGGGTCTATTGAATCAGGGCTAAAAGGGAGCTAAACAAGAGCAACAGTATTTAACTTAACCAACCCCCACAAGTGTTCCCATAAAATCTATGTTGATCAACCCCCTAATCCCTTACAACTGTTACTGGATTCAACGTTTGAAGAGACAACCACATCAAACAAACTCTAGGTTGCTGCTGCTGCTGCTGCTACAGCTTGTTACTACTGATTACAGACGAATCAACCAACCTATGCATCACATACCAATGTGGGAGACCTACATGGGTGCCCAACCTGTTAGAAACAGCATTCAAATGTTGCCCTCTGAAATCTCATCCAATCCACTTGAATCAAGCTTCATTGACAATCAAGCCATGTCCACTGATGTCCGTCCTTCATTGCAGCTGGTGCAAGGGAACAGCTAAACACATAGTTTTTTGACACACCGTCACATTCCAGCAATTCAGTGTATGTCACGGCTGGATTTTCTTGCTTTCTTTTCCTCTCTGTTCATTCCCTCTGATTCCAATAATGGCACTTGAGGAACTCATCTTTACTTTTCCAAGAGTGTCCAATGAACTTCAGCCTAAATTAGAGTTTTAGTAACCTTGCAAATGTTACCATTTAGTTGTTTATTGGTGAGGTTTGCTCTCCATCATGTTTGTTACTTCTTGAGTGAGAGAGAGAGTCCAATATGACACTCCACAGAGAAATAGGGTTGTTATGGCTGACTTGAGGGTTCGTTTTTTTGTTTGTTTTTTTTTTGCCGGGTGAGGTCCCTTTTCCTTCAAATCACAATATACTATCTTAAGAAGCAATGTTACATAGGTCAATGTAGCTATATATATATATATATATATATATATATAAATATATATATGTGTGTGTGTGTGTATGTGTGCGTGTATGTATGTATGCATACATACACACACACACGCGCATATATACGCATCATTCATTCATTTGTTGTTTGTAGTACATTTCCCCATGCTAGCGTGGATTACATATATACACATATGTCAATGCATATCAACAAAAAGAATATTGCTGGAACATTCACATCAATACTTCTACCAAGAGCAAACACAGCAGGCCTGACATAGTTATCTAGGACCAGAAAGACGAATCATGTATAGTCATAGATGTTAACTGCTTTGCAGATATGAGAATGTGGTAAAGTTAGAACTTGTAGCAAGGAAAAAGACCAGTTTACATGCACTTTACTGATACAATCTCTAAGTGGAACAGTAAAAATATTTGAGACTTTACTAAAGTTCAATGTAACAATTATCAAAGCTGTTATCAGATTTTAATGATTGAGTTTTGTTTCTTCGTTAAAAAACTTGATCCTTCATTCTTGGAAGAAGTCTAATAAATAAATAAAAAAGAAAAGAGACAGACAGACAGACAGATCGATAGATAGAGTCAGTGGGGAGTGGGAAATAGTAAGATTTCCTTTCTTCATAACCAAAGGGTATTAATAAGTGAAGTGAAACAGCTGTAACCAGGAAGTGAAAGCCAATTGCCTGCAGCTCACCTCAACAAACATTGTAATCACAGATTTATAATATGAGAAACTGAATGAAATGCAAAAAATAAAAAAAACAAAACAGTATCAAATAAATTTCCTGATCAGTTATCAAGTGTGTTATAAGGTCTCAATTATTGAATGGTGGTGTTGCTTGTGGCGTTTTTTTTTTCTGGGAGGGGAGGCCAGATTGGGTTGGGGAATCAATGTTGTATGTGTTGATAGTTTATCTGTAAATGGTTTATAAGTATAATGGGTGCCATAGGGCAGCCAAAAGACAGGCTATGGTAATTATGCATCAATAATGTAGGTGGGAGTGAAAAAAGAGAAGCTGAATACCCCTGACATGTCTAAGTGGGTGGGGGTGGAGGGGGTGATCGGGATCAAGTCTGGAAAGTTTTTATTGACTCTCTAAGCATTTCATTCTGAATTTCTTTGAATATGTTGGGAAAGTGAGTGATTCTAGATCAGAGATAGATATGGAATCAATAGTTTGAGTATAAGCTTTAAAAGGAAAAAGAGGTGGAAATTTGGGGGCTAATGAGGAGGACAGTTACAAAAGAAAAAAGGGAGAGAGAGAGAGTGGTGTGTGTGTGTGTGTGTGTGTGTGTGTGTGTATGTAGTTTCAGTTGTTCATATATCTGTGTGTGTGTGTGTATATATATATATATATATATATATATATATATATACATACATGTGTGTATATGCATGCATAGATTCAGTGAGTATTAAGAGATAAAAACAATGGCCATTCCTGATAGGTGCCATTTTATAAGAATGGCCAAAAATTCTAGAAAGAGATTTCATCTGTTTATACAGATTTCTATATGATGTTGGTTTCTAAATTTCATGTATTATTAATAGTAATGTCTAGTTTTTATTTTTCATTGCGTGACCAATTTTCTCTGACTAGAATCACATACTTGATTCTATTGCATTTAAGCACTCTCTTACACTATTTTATGTCATCAAGAAACACTAAAAAATGGCAACTTTACGACTTTTCTTATAGACCAAGAATTTCATTACTGCATAAATTAAAATCGTTTTGGGGTTTAAATATCAGTTTCCAGACTAAAATTATCTATTGGGAATATAATCAGCAAAAAAGATTGAAAGATATTATGCTTAACAATCAATTTGATCTGTTCAGCTACTTAAATATTCATTGAGATCAAAAGAAAATGTGATCTGGTTAAAAAATAAATGGTAAATTCATAACAAAGTGAAATACAAGACTTAATAGATTGGATCATAGAACACATTGGAAGATAACTTCAAGGGTGGGTAAGAATGACCCTTAGTGTTTTGGATTAAGACAACTTCAGAAGATCTTTTGACTTTTTCTCTCTAATATTCAGACATTACATATATATAGGCACAATGAAAGGTAGGTCTCGTAAGATTGTGGAAATGCTGGAGTGAAAAATGAATGAATGTTTGTTGTAAGCCAGAGGGACAATAGAAAGAATCCACAACCAAACTCCTCTCAGACGAGAGACAGAGATACAAATTCTTCTGGGTGAGTAATGGGGGACAGCAAGAGTAAGCTAGGCATGTTGTTAACTGAGAAATGGATAAAAAGAGTAATTGAGGTTGTCAGTGGGGTGTGTGAGAGGATAATCAAGATGAGACCAGTTACCAGCAATTCAACAGCAGCAGTCATCAACACCCGACAGGCAAGACTAAGGACAGAAGGACAGAAGGACTGCTCTGCTTTTGCAGGCTTGCTCACTTACAACTGAAGGCAGCTTCATTATCATGGCTGATGGCTTTAACAGTTATGTTGGCCAACACACTAATGACTTCCATGACATACATGGAGACTATGGATATGGTGAGAGAAACAAGGAGGGTGTGTGGCTCCTGGAGTTCTGTGATGCAACAGAACTAACAATTTGCAACACACACTAAAATGTGTCCAGCCAACCACCTTGTCACCTACAAATCTATTGCAGCATACATGCAAGTTAAACAAATTACATTCTCACCAGGAAAGAGAGACAGAACAGCTATTTGTGAATGGGTTCCTACTACAGATATTGTTTAAATTGGGAAAATCAACCTGATGGAATCCATGCCTCTCTGAGTTTTATTCCCAAGTGGAATTGAAATAATCACAAGTTTATGAACCACTCATCAATTTTACAAGACTCTGACTATTGGAGGCAGCTGGAGTCTTACTTTGTAGTCAGTTTTTTATAGTTCTAGATCCAATGCCTTGGCCATACTTACAATACACCGTTGGTTATGGGATAGAAACCGAATCCATTTAATCTAATTCCATCTTTGAGTGTCAATATGGTAAAATGTGAATGAGATCTGCAGAATATGTTTGTTGTAAGGAAAAGAAATATCTGCTTGGGTAGACCAACATACATCAGACGTTTGTTTGTTATTCAAGAGATACTATTCCTGATAAGTATAATGAATTCTACCCAAAATGTTATGTAACCCGTTCTCCATTCCTCAATAACAACGGCAACACCAGCAAACATGTCTCTTGTGTTTTAATGATAAAATTGTGTTGAAGTGAATAAATCTCACAGATGCAAGAATGGGGATTTACAAATAGCAATTTACTGCTTCATCAATTTTCATTACAATTAATTTGAGGTGAATAAACATGTATTTTGCAGAATTGATTGTGCATGTTGCAGATGTGTGCAGGTCTGCGTTGGGGTGGGGGATAAAATGCATGCAGAGAAAATGCTGCAAGAATTAAAAACAATCAGGAAATCAGATGCACAAGAATAGACTAAAGACCTAATCTCGTGTTCTTATTACTGGTGCGTGTGTGTGTGTGTGTGTGTGTGTGTGTGTGTGTGTGTGTGTGCGTGCATGCGTGTGTGTGAGAGACATTAGATTAAGTTGATTGTGCATTCAGGTGTGTATCTAATGAGATTTCAATGTCTGTAGGAGGAGGAAGAGGAGGCATGGGTTTATTGAGATGATTTCCTTTAGATATTAGCATGGGTAGCTTCATTGCCTGTCTTCCATGCTGGATGTCCATCTTCCATTAGTTGGTGTGTAAATATATATGTGTGTGTATGCATATGTAAATATATGTCTATATGTAAATAAATACGTGTATGTAAATATATACATGTATATGTAAATATATGTAAATATATGTGTATATATATGTGTGTGATTTTTTTATTGCCCACAAGGGGCCAACACAGAGGGGAGATATATATATATATATGTGTGTACATGTAAATATATGTGTATGTCCCTCCCTAATTCTTCTATCCCTCAACCTCTACCCCTCTCTCTCTTCTCTCTCCACGTGATTGATGTTCAGCCAAGCCTGACCTTTCTTTCTTCACTGATAAATGTCTGTAGAAAGCCATATGAAGGAACCTCACAGACAACAAACACCTGATCTAGCACAAGACTTGTGGATCTTACATTGGCCTGTAATATATATAGGTGCAGAGGAGTTAAACCTGATGAACAATCATCTTCAACTCTGAGGCATGACCACACACACACATTTCTGATATCAAATACCATACATAGACTGTTGGTCAACTGGAGGCTAAAGAAAAAAAAACAAATGGCCAAGGTGCTGGTCAGTGGCATTAATCATATGTTAACATTGTGTGTGTGTGTAATTTCTTGTTGGATTTATTTGATTCCTTTTACCATCTCTCTCTCTCTCTCTCTCTCTCTCTCTCTCTCTCTCACCTTTTTCTCTCTGTTTTCCCATTGCAGTGGCTGCAAAATGTGCAGTGTATGTGGAGGTATGGAGGTGCATGTATCAAACATTCCAGAGAACTTCGACAAGAGTCAACTTCTGGAGTACTTCAATGGTCAGGAACATGGGGGCAGTTACATAACGGATATAGCCTACCCGCTGCGTAACAATGAGGCTGTACTTCTTTATAAACATCATAAAGGTGAGTTGTTTCCACAACACTTTCACACAGCAATGATCACCTCACCTATTTTCTGTGTCTTCCCGTCTGCCTGAAATTTCAGTTTTACTATTATTAAGTCGTGTTTTCACCAAGATATTTCAGGGAACAACTGGTTTCAAACTCTTAACCTTTTTTTTTTTCATTAAAATTCTGATATGGATCTTATTGTTGGTTATTTCAAAAAAATCTCTTATAAATTTTGGAATCAGTTTTAAAAGTAGGCAGAGAGACAATAAAAGAGGACAACTGAAGTCTTGAATTATTGTAAAACATTACTGCATGTAATTGATATTGAATCTTTGCCAATCTTTGAAATAGAATAACAAAGTTGTAAAAGCAAAAAAATTGCAAAATTTTTCTCATAAAGATATTCAGCTCTACTGGCCATGCTACCATATTCTCTACATATCTTGGTGAATTCATTTTAACCAACTTCTTTTTACCATTTCATAATTTGTATTTGAAATTACTAAACAATGCAGATGCTGTCACTTCTGTCAATAAATCGTCCACTCATTTAATACCTTTGAGGATATGTGACATAAGAGATCCCTCGCTTGAAAATACAGACAAGAGCCAGCAATAGGAAGGACATCTGGCTGCAAATTAATGCCTCTAACGTTAATATATTCCTCTAACCCATGCTTGTGTGGAAAAATGGATCAAAAACAAATGATCAAATAAATATCCATAGCAGCATGGAGAGACTTGGAAACAGTTTGTTTGTGCAAACATAGTCAGTCAAAAACTTTGCATATTAAATGCCAGCTTTACAACACACCGGTTGCTCCGTGCTCATGGAGGCCCCACTTATTGGTTTGACTGACTAGTAGTCAATCTTAAGTCCATTTCAGGATCATCTCCTCTCTAGCTGGATCCCTTAACTGTCACATGGATCTGTTTCAAGGTGGCATTTGCTTACCAATGTTTGACACCCAAGTGACAGCAGGCACTGTCTCAATCTGGTTCCAATAAAACCCCTCCATCCAACTTCTACAGGAAAGTGTACTGCACTCCAGCCAGATTCTTTACAGTCTTCGAGCGGCATCTCATAACGCTTGTTTTTCCTGACCTGAGCTGCATGTGCGTAGCTTTGCTATGGTCCCTGCAGCACGGTTCTCTTCCTCATGCCAACAACTTTATTGAGTGTACTGGGTGCCTTTTTTGTGGTGTCAGTACTTTTCTTCATAAAAATATTAAAAGATAAAAACAAAAAATGAGTCAGCATAGTCAACAGAGAAAACTTCTTCAGTGTCCTAAACTTGCTGACCATTATTACCTTGACCATTTATCAATTTTTGCCATTTTAACAGGGATAAAAAATCCCTTCTGACCCACACCCAGTTGACCCCATTTCCCACACCTCCAACTGAACTTCACATCTCCATCCAACCATCCATGCAAATCTCATCTCACTAGAGTAATATAATCACCAATGCTGTAAGCAGTGAACTAGTAAGACCGTTAGCATGCCAGACGAAATGCCTAGCAGCATTTTGTCCATTTTCATGTTCTGAGTTCAAATTCTGCTGAGGCTGTCTTTGCCTTTCGTCCATTTGGGGGTTGATAAAATAAGTACCAGTTGAGTCCTCTTCCAAAACAACTGACCTTCTGCCAACATTTGAAACAAAGCTTCACACTTATACTACCAACCAGCACTCTCAGATCTAACCATTCTCTTGTAGGTGTACAGTTGCTGACACAGAGCAATCACCAGTTGGAAAATGCCCAGTTGACGCTCAAAGTTTTGCCGAAACCAGTAAGAAGACGAAATTTTCTTCCTTTCTTTTGGGTTGTTGTTGTTGTTGCTCTTGTTGTTGTTCAAATGTAAATCCTAATGCAATGCATTGAAATTTCCAATTTCCTTGATTTTGATTTGATTGTTTCTGGCAGTGAAAGTAAGCAAATTAGATTTTGGGTATCGATGAGGGAGGATTTATTAGAAACTTATCTAAGAACATGATGTAAGTCAATTTTGAGGGATCATCTTACCAATCCTTTGTAAAACAATTCTTATTTACAGATTTTCTTTTATAATTTTTTATAAATTTCAATTTTGTAAGTTCTTTCTTTTTTTTAACTATTTTTTAAGTCCTTCAATAAATAATCTGAGAAAAAGTCTCATCAACAGAGCTGCAACTTTTCAACTCATATTTCTCGGTTAGGGAGTCTGATGATTCACTTTCGCCAGGTATGTTGTGTGTTTCCAAGCAATGTAACGAATATGTAATTAATCTAATTAGCAATTAGAGGAGATGGAGTTGGTGGTACCATCAAATGATGAGCCAGAGTTTAAGGTTTTAGTGGACTGATTCCATAATCCTGGTAAGAATATAACAAGTCAAAAAAATATTCTGGTAGTTGTTGATGTGTAATTCTGATTGAGTAGAACTGACAACACACAGGAAGTGACCCCTAATGACTAAGTAGGGTTCACAGATCTGTTATTCCAAAAATTCAATGTTCTCTTCTTCATATATATACATATATATTATGTCAGGTCACTCTTGAATGCTTCTGATAACATGGAACCCAGTACAACCTGCCAGTGGCATGTAAAAAGCACCCACTACACTCTTGGAGTGGTTGGTGTTAGGAAGGGCATCCAGCCGTAGAAAGACTGCCAGATCAGACTGGAGCCTGGTGTAGCCTCCTGGCTTCCCAGACCCCCAGTCTAACTGTCCAACCCATGCCAGCATGGAAAACGGATGTTAAACGATGATGATGATGAGATATATATATAGAATTCATACCCACAGACCTTATGAAAATGATAACAACCAAACTATGTTGAACGATTTTCTCGTATGAGTAGAAACTGGGTCACCCTGCTGCAGAAGCTCAACAGAATATTAAACAGGTTTTTGGTAATGGTTTTGTTGACATCAGAACTGTTCAGAGATGGTTCCAAAGCTATCATTCAGGAGATGATAGCCTTGAAAATAAACCAAGGGGTAGACCAAAATCAGTTATTCGGCATGATGGATTAAATGCTTTGGCTGAACAAAATCTGAGAATAAAGGTTCGAAAACATCTCGAAAACAACTGTTTTTGGACACCTGTAAAAATTTGGAAAGTCAAGAAAACGGCAACCATTTCTGACATGCTCATGTCAGAAATGGTTTAAAAAATTCCGTTCTGGAGATTTTTCACTCAATGATGACTAACATTTTGGTCGACCTCCTGAAGTTGATGATGACCAAATCAAAGCCATAATTGAATCAGATTGTCAAATAACTGTGCAAGAGATTGCAGAGAGGTTAAATGTATCACACATAACAATTGAAAATCACTTAAAATGTCTTTGACTCATTAAGAAGCTCGATATTTGGGTTCCACATAAACTGAAAGAGATTCACTTAACACAACGAATCAATAGTTGCAATATGCATCTCAAACATAATGAAATCGACCTTTTTTTTTAAACGAATCATCATTGGTGATGAAAAATGGATTGTCTACAATAACATCAGTCGAAAACCAGCACAAACCACATCAAAAGCTGAATTGCATCAAAAAAGGTCATGCTGTCCATTTGGTAGGATTACAAAGGTGTTGTGTATTTTGAGCTGCTTTTAAGGAACCAAACGATCAATTCAGATGTTTACTGTCAACAACTAATGAAACTGGAGGAAGCAATCAAAGAAAAACAGCTAGAATCAGCAAATCGTAAAGGAATCGTGTTCCACCATGACAACACTAGACCGCATATGTCTTTGCTAACTTGTGAAAAATCATTGGAGTGAAAAATCATTGGAGTCTGATTACCCTTTATTTTGAAGTTTGCAAAATTCTTCAAAAGGTAAAACTTTTAATAATGATGACGACCTGAAATCACACTTGCTTCTGTTTTTGGCTGATAAAGGTCAGAAGGTCTATGAGTGCAGAATCATGACATTGTTAGAAAGATGGCAAAATATCATATGAGAGAGGAAATAAAGAAAGAAAGGGAGAGAGAAAGAGGAATGTGAGAGATAGAGGGAGACAAAAGGAACAGAAACAAATAGAGACTGAGGAGATGGGGGGTGGGGGGTGGGGCAAACACTGAGAGAAAATAGTTTTGATAAATGATGTGTGTGTGGAGAAAATATTAAATAAATGGAAAATGGTAAATATTTAAAGAATAAGTGAGAAAAAAAAGAATGTATGGGGTGGTAGGCAGAGGGGAAAATAGGAAACAGAACAGGGAACCCTACTTGGACAGAAATGGATTGGAAAGGGTGCAAAAGAGAGGATGAAGAGAGAGAGAGGGGTGGGGAAGGGGAAATAAACAAAAGAAAACAATAAATGAAAGAATGATAAAAATATATAAAGAACAATAAAGAATGAAATTGGAGAAGGAACTAAGCCGGAAGGTGGAAGAGAGTGGCATGACGAGTATCTCTAAGAATTTCCGTTTCAAAGGAGGATCATTAAAAGCAAACTTTTGTTTGCAAAAGGTACGAAAACTGAAAAGGGTCGGAGCTGCCCTGGTGACATTTAGGGGTCTGTCAAAGTTTAATCTTTCCATTTCTCTTGAAGCATTGTTGAGGGATTAAAAATTCTTTTGTTTTAAATTTGAATTTAAAACTGCAACAAAAACACATTAAAAACAACAACAATCAATAAATTATTTATTTTGTTTTCTATTGAACATTGAACAGTTTTGGGGGTTGGCCGTGAAGATAATAGCAGCATTTTATTTTTGCGTTTCCTTATCAGTTTTTTGTTTTCAATTTTTATTTCTCTTCATTAAACTTCTCCCCCACCCACTCCTATCATAATTTATTGATTTATTTCCCCTTCACATTTGTAATTTATTTTCTTTTCTTGATTGGTTGTTGTTTGTTGTTTGTTTTATTTTTCCTTTTTCTCCTGTTATACTTTGGTTTAAGTTCATTGAGGAAAAGCAAAAGATTGGAGAAAGACTGTATAAGCAAGACACATTGATCGATATGCATATAATTGGGTGCAGGGAGAGTATGCATAAAATGGAGTAGATAGAACAGAGAGAGAGAGAGAGAGAGAGAGAGAGAGCAGTGGAGAGGATAGCAATGTAGTGAGTGAAACATATATATATATATATATATATATATATATAGATAGAGAGAGACAGAGAGAGTGAGAGAGAGGTGTAGCATGGTTGATAGATCAATAGAGGTTGGTTAATATATTTATATATATATTTAGATACAGAGGTAGGTAATTGTATTGTTAGAGAGGATGATAGACTAAGAAGTAAAGAGACATAGAAAGAGGTGCAGAGAGAGAAATGAGCCACAAATAAGAGTAGATTACATAAATGTGGATGGAGAGAGTGAGTGAGTTTGAAAAAGGAAGGAAATGCACACACACACACACACACACACATACAAAACATGTTTTAAGCCTGATGATGAGATGTTTGGTTTTGATTGGTTTTAAGTAGATGTTCCGAGCTTCTTTGATCGCTCTGACGGCATTTTCATCTGTTTTTGTCAGCCTCTTCTTTTATACTTCCATTTTACTTCCATCTTACACCTCCTTCCTCTCGTTGCTCTTCTTGGTGCTATTTTCCGCTATTTTTCTTGTTGCTGTTGTTGTGTTTCGATCTGCTGCTTCTCTTCTTGTTCATCTTCGTTTTCGTTCAGCTCTTACTGTAGGCATTTCCAGGTTTCAGTGTGGCTGATGCTGTTGTTGCTGTTCCTGTTTATTTAATACTTAAAGTGTGTTTCCATTAAAATGCACAGCTAAACAGTCTAGCTTCATATCTCCATCCCTCTTGTTTTCTCTGCCTTTCTGCTTGTCTTTCTTTCTCACACACATACACACACACATATATATCTGTGCGTGTATGTGTGTGTGTGTGTAGATAGATAGATAGATAGATAGAGAGTATGATGATACTCGTTATGTTTATCAGAATAATTACACATTATGACACAACTAACAAGACTGGTGAATAACAGATTTAAGACTTTATCTTTTTGCTATCAAATATTTGTTATGGATTTATGTTTCAGTCCAATTCCAGTAACCTCCCTTATGAAAAGGTCAATCAGCTGCAAGTGTCACTCATCCATGTCATTTTCTGCCAAATCGCCAGGTCTTACCCCACCCACTCCCAGCACTCTCTGCTAAGGTAACGATGTACCAATCCATCCAACAGCTGTTGACCAATAAAATTCAGTCAAACAGGTGTTCTCCATCTACCCATACTATATACAAATATATATATATATATATATATATATATATATATATATATATATATAACATATACAGGGTGCTGTGAATAAACTGTCATCTAAATTATGCAAAAATGAAAATGACACTGACATCTCGTTTTAACAGATATATTTACCAAAATTACATAAAAATATCTTGAAAGACTGAAGAGTAAATTTATTCAATAAAATTGCCATTCGTTTCAACCACTGTCTCCAGACGATTTCGAAATCTCCAGCAACTCTTCTGGACAGTCTCCCTGTTTAAGTTGGTGAATGCTGCCATAATCCTTGCCTTCAGTTCATCTTTGGTGTTGCAAGGAGTTCTGTTGGTCTCTCGCTCTGCTGCACTTCACAAATAATAATCAAGGGAGTTGCAGTGTGGAGAGTTAGGTGGCCAGATGTTAGGGGTGATGTGGACGCAGAAATTGCCGGACAGCCATAACTTGGTTCTCCTGCTTGTGTGGCAGGGTGCAGAGTCCTGTTGCCAGACATAGGGGTCTTCCAGCAGCCACCCTCTTCATCTAGGGCAGCACTACCTCCCCCAGGCACTTGATGTAGGCCTCCGTGTAGAGTCTGAGACCGTGTGGGAAGATGAATGGAGGCACAATGTCACCATCACTAGTGATCACTCTAAACTTGGGGACATGGGAAGACAACGGTTGTTCTGTGTGTTCACCATCTGATCCAAGCAGAAATTTTCTTCTCATATGAGAAAAACCAAAGCATGTTTAGTTGGAGGAGATGCTTGAGTTTGTTCAAAAGCTTCATAATGTGGTCTCCAGAATTTGCATTGGTTAATCCATACTTAAACATTTTGCGCACTGAGTTTATTATTGCAATTGTAAGCGTCATCGAGTTGGTTGCAAGAACTGACAAATAACTGTTGAAAGGTTTTAATCCTAAGCCAACATCAGAAGCTGGTCACATGATCCATAAAGTGCCACACATTACATTCATAGTTGCAGTTTATTGCTCTTCAATGCCATGTTTTCTTTCATGAACAATATTTATGACAAAAGTATGCTTACGGATGGACAGTCTGTTTATCTTTGGTTTGGTGGACTCTTAGAATTACTTGTTACATCAAATAAACAGATACAAACTCACCTCATAACCATGGCAACTCAATTCAGTTGCAACAGTTTCCTGAAAAGCATTTCATTGGCCATGAATTTAAATAACTTTGGTCTTTCAAGATCATTAAAATCTCAATGTGACTACTGTCTGACAGTGGGGGTTTTGGAATGGCAGTAGGGGTAGTGGTCATCATTGAAATAAAATCAACAACAGAAATGTTCTTCTCTGTTGGTGAGGCAGGTCTTAGCCACAGGTAGCACCTGAAATAAGGTCATCAAATTTAAAAAGAAATATCATAAACCAATTGATGGGGAGGGGGGTGAGAATTCAGCTTTCCATGTTTAACAAATTTGTCTTCAGCTGTTCAATGAAAGACATTTTTTAGATTTTGAACTTTTCACACACACACACACACCACATGCACATACACACACGACACACATATAGCACACACACACGCACACACCACATGCACACAAACACACACAGTACACATACAGCACACACACACACACGCACAATACAGTACAAACATACAGCACACACACACAGTACATACACACAATACACAAAACACACACACACACACACAATACACACGTACACACAATACATCACACACACACAGTACACACACACACACACACACATACTGCGCATGACACTCTTGTTAGACACGTGTACAAATCCGATAACCCATTAGCTTAGATGGCTGTTATTGAAGTGTAATTCTTGCTAAGCAAATCAGTTTGAAGTAGTAAAGCATTTCGCAGTTAGCAAAGAAATTAAGTTTCAGTAGGATACCCTAATGAAATACTTGTAACAGTGAACCATAACTCAGTTCCGTAGTTGTTTAGAGCTAGGAGTGTTGTGGAATAGAGAGTGCAGTGTTTTAACTTTGGGCTGATCAGATGACATGTGGCTCTACTAACATGCAATTACAGCCAGCAGCTATTATGGAACACATAATGAAATGGAACTACATAGAAAATGGAAACCTTAGCTGACACCACCACCATCTTATATACAAACCACCAAAGACTATAAGATTAACTATTTACTATTATTAATAGCAAAATACAAAGCAAAATCGGTAGACAGAGAGGATGGGAAACATTTTCTGAAAGTCTGCAGAAATCATTAAGCAATTTCAAATGCAATGATGATGATGATGATGATTGTATCGCATACATTAATGCCATAATGTTTTACCTGAAATGACAAAATCAGGTAACAATGCAGCACTATCATTTCGGTGAGACAGACATTGTTATCATTATTATTATTCTAATGTTACATTTGCTAAACAATTCACAATTTGATAAGATTCAGGAAATAGAGAGGAAATTATTGTACCTTTTCTCATCTGTTGACTACAGTTAGGAATTCTGGGTATTTGACATGACTAATGATAGTCAAAATTGTTGACTGTTTGGTTAATCTTTAATCATTTATATTTTCTGTATTGAAGTATTAACAAGAAGATTGAAACTGTGGAAAAGACAAACTTTATTCAGGTAAAATCATGAATGAAATTCAGGTTTATAAGTTTAAATGGTTATAAGTTCTTATTGTTATTTAGCCCTTGGTCACTTGTGATCCAGCTTACTACTACTACTACTACTACTACTACTACTACTACTACTACTACTACTAGGAATTCACTTCCTCTATTCCAGGATGTACATCAAAGAACAGGGGTTACACTCCTCTCAAAATTGGTCCATGACCTGGCATCGATTTCTAGATGGAATCAGTTTAATTCCCTGAGTGATTTTTAAAAAGAGAATGAAAGCCACATCTCTGCACATGTCTTCAACACCTGCTAGACATCTGATATCTAGAAGTAGTAGTAGTAGTAGCAGCATTTGAAGAATTTTAAAAGAGACTAACTTTGTTCTTTTCTTTTCTTTTTCTCAACAGGTTTTTGTGTCAATGACCGCAACTCTTGACCCCGATATCACAAACCTGCTGTTGAGAAATGAGAAGTACATCCGAGAGCTCACTTCAATCCCCAAAGTTCGGTTCGGTATTGATAAACGTACCTCACTTTATGGCTTGGAAGGAACCTGGTATTCGCTGGAGTGTGCCAAGGTTCTATTAGAGAAGATGCAGGAGAGTGGATCAGAATGCGAGTCGCCGAAAAAGAGCAGCAAAGACAACTTGAATGAGAATATGGATCCACAGAAAGAAAACCTCTCGAGTAACAGCCCTTTCCATCAATTAAACGACTCAAAGTTAAAAGACACTAACATGACAACAAAAGCTACAACAACAACCACCACAACAACCACAACAGTGCCAACATCGTCATGTGCTGTAGCAGATGGCACCAGTGATAAACACAAGACAGAGTCTGGTGGATACAGTGGCATCGACTTTGACAGCCCAAGACATCGTCGAGCTTACATGAAACTGGCTCGTGAGCGATTTTTATCGACCTTTTACCAGCCTGACAAGTCAACAGTGGTCTATGATGAGTATCATTACCCTGACAGCCAGTGGGAGCTGTACAAGAAAGAAGGAAGGATGCGTAACTGGAGCACACGTTCAAATAGAGATGATAGCTTAGATCGAGACAAGAAAATCTCAGACCAAGCCGGGGATTCCTTGTTAAAGCCAGACGGCTGTGATGCAGCAAAACCTCAATGCCATGACTTGAACCATCTTGATAAAGTCCAGGGACACTGGCTGAAAGAAGCAGACTTGAGAGATTCCTCACCATGTCATATTCGCAAATCTAGTTTTTACTGGGAAGATGTGAGAAAGTCAATCAATGTTAAAGGTGACTCTGAATATGAGAAAGGAGCTGATGGTGTGGCGCCATCTTCTTGCCAACAGGCTGATTACCATTGCTCAGGGGAAAACTGTCTTGGCACAAACTGTGAGGAATCTTCCCGACGAACTAGCCCGACACCACGCTCTAAGGAGTGTCAAGGCGTAGGAGGAAACCAATGTAAAAACTCTCAGGATAAAGATTATGGGGCCGTAAATACTCGTGAATGTCACAAACATTTGGAGAAAACAAAAGAAAGTTGTACCCGCAACAAATGTAACCGATGTCACTCTAGGGACCGAATCTGTGATGAGAGAGACCTAGAAAAATCTTGTATCAGTTCAAGCAGAGCAAAAAGTCGTAGAACTCACCGGGGAAGTGTCTCACATCGAAATAGTAGTCGAAGTAGCAGCTTTTCACCAAATCGAGATCGGAGCGAAAGTTGCCAGAGTCAGAACTTGCATCACCGAGGTTTAAGTGAAGCCTCTGATAGAACACATGAAAGTCCTGCTCGAAGACGTAGTACACATTGGACTGAAATTAAGGCATCAACTGAAAAAAGAGGGAGTATTGGAGATAACCAACAAGATCGGCTAGATCCGGCGTGGGCTTCTGTTGAGAAAACTCCTAGTCGATGTCGTAACAATAGCGTTGATGGGTCATCAGACAACAGCCCATCACCACACCGTGGAACATGTCGCGAGAGGGGCAGCTCAGAAACAAGGAGCCATAAAAGCAGTAAACATGAATCACTGGACCCTAACACACCAGGGAGTTACCGTCGTGGAAGTAGCAATTTTGACAATGTCGATACAAGTTTGCCATCTCCACGACAGTGTGGAAACAGTGTCTTGGATTCTGCCGACTCGAATCACTGTCCATCGTTACACAAGACCCATCAGAGCAGCAGGGAGGCTAAAGGTGGAAAGCGCTCTCCGCTGGTCCGGCAGAGACGTAGTAGCTATGACGACAGTGTGGAGACTAACTGCTCACCATCACGACAAGATGACCAATGTGAAGTTAAGAGCTGGCGAGACAGACACCGACATAGTAGTCATGAGGATACAGGGGTATCTGAAAAGGGGTACCAGCAACACTCGAGTGAAGAACAAACTGAAGATGTCAACTCACCTGTACATCCACCTCGTGGGAGAAGACGGAAACCTAAACGACAAAATCCACCAAGCAAAACTAAAAGTCCTACTGATAAAATGAGTGACTGTAGCAATACTACACAATGTAAACAGAAAACTGATGACAGCGCAAGCGAGTGCAAATCAAAGTCTGCTATACCGCGATGTGTCGGCTTCAGGGATAAAGACTTGCAGTTCCTAGCGAACTTCTCTCTCCATTTTCAAGGTGGTATCTCTGTTGTTGTACTTTGTGAAAGTATTACCCACATCGACACGACAGCCATTGTCAGCCCAGCTAATCAGCTTCTCCAGAGCACTGGCGGTATCGCACAAGCCATCTCTCATGCTGCCGGCCCTGATTTTGATAAGATGTGCCGGGAAATATCCCTGAAAAATGGCTTGTTGGATGTTAGCAACATAGTGTGTACCAGAGCTGGTGGGCTATTAAGGGCAAATTATGTTATCCACGTTTCGGCCCCATTTTTTAATGATTATGCTGATATCAAGCAATGTCACAGTGCATTGGTCCATAGTTATATCAACTGCATTAATTACGCAAATGGAAAGTTAAAAGCCAGGTCGATAGCATTTCCTCCAATAAGTACAGGTGAGTTCTTATCCTTCAATATGTTTGCTTTTTTTTTTTTTTTTGACTTTTTAATGTTTTCTCTCTAAAATTTAATAAATAGTTCTGAAGTTCTGTCAAACATTTGTATGTAGAAGACTTGTATAGCGATTCCTGACAATAGCTTAATTATGACAATTGTAAATGGTTGATTTCTAATATTTTAACACATTGTATTGTTATGCTAGCCTAACATCTCTCTAATATGGTAGTTTATAGATAATCTATAGCAGATTCCAATGTTAGATGTTTGACAGATATGAAAGGACAATGTTTATTGTGTGGTTTTGAAGTTCTGAGATATTATCAATGATATAATAATATTTGTAATGTTCGAGAGGGGGGGGGGCAGCAAAATGGCAGAAATGAAACAGCACAGCACAAGATTCTTCCTTGCGGTAGCATTTAGTTTTATTCCTTCAAATCATCGGAGTTTTCTAAAACACGTATCAATCCGTATCAATTGAGTAATCAGTTAATTTAATCAACTCCAATCATTCTCTTTGCAAGTTTGTCATCTTTCGTTAATTGTGTGTATAAAGAGACTATACTATATATTATGTCTACAATGCTAGAGAGCTACTACTACTACTACTACTACTACTACTACTACTACTACTACCACTACTGCTACTACAGAGATTATGTTATTAATGATATCTCATAATGTTCTCCATCGAATCGAGAGTGTTGAAATCTTTCAGACCAAAGATCTTTACATTAGAAGACTAGGAGGCAGCTAGGCTGGTGACAACTGTTCCTCATCAATGCAGGACAGGCATACAAAGCCAGTTGATTTGAGTTAAACAATTATATTCTTTACTCATACAAACTTAAGGAAAAACAAAACAAAAAGTCACAACCCCATAAGCATGCAGATGACAAAAAAAAATTGAAGATCCTCATTGTATTTAGGTTTGCACCAGGAATGGGTAACCATTTTCCGGGGTGGGGGGGGTTATGAGGGATATAAAGGTCTACCATGAGCCTACAGGCTCATTAGGCCACAATTTATCCCAGTGTCTGTGGTTCACAAGGGACAAAGTTAGTAGAAAACTCTGCCCCACTCCCTGAAAGGGTCACGACCCCATCATGTCACTGGCACTTATTTCCAGCTGAATTGATTGGAGTGATTGTGAAATGAAGTGTTTTACTCAAGAAACAAGTCTGAGAAACAAAACCACAAACTGACAATTTATAAGTCCAACATCCTAAATATGACATCATATGCCGTCATTCACCATTCCTAAGGAAATTCTTTTATGTTATATAATTCATATATATATGTTGTAACAATATCTTAGAATATATAACAATAGCGATTCAGAAACTCCATATAGAAGTAAATCATAATATCTTCTCAAAGAACTCTGCACCAACAAGGACCAATATTCTCTCAGTCCTTTGCTTATATTTCCTATGGAAGTGCACAATGATAGCTGGAGACAGATAATGGCATAGGTTGATGTATGCCTGTGTCGAGTTTACTTTATATATAACCACAGGCTATAGATACTATACTATACTATACTATATATATATATATATATATATATATATATATATATATATATATATATATATATATATATATATATATATATATATACAGAGAGAGAGAGAGAGAGAGAGAGAGATTAGTTATAGGATTCATTAGAATCTAGGCATATCGACAAGTAGGACACTAGGACTTGTTGGGTGCTTAGTATTGAGCTGACAGTAAGGTAAAAGAACCATTTGTTGTCATTTATTTGTGGTATACTACAGGTATACACACACACACAGGTCCCAAATCCAATATAAACCGTAGATCCAAACCATGACTGGTTTCAAGTGAAACAAATGTCTAAAAGAAGAACAACAGCTGTTTCGGTAGCATTTTATTGATGCATTCTTAGATTACATCATAACAAAAACCCACCATAGGGAAGTGGGTGTATACTATATATATATATATATGGAGAGCATAGTGTGTTTAGTATATAAGTCACTAAATGTTGCAGATATTGTAGCAAAGACAAATTAGTGTTGTGAAACTCATCCCTCTCTCTCTCTCTCTCTCTCTCTCTCTCTCTCTCTCTCTCTATCTATCTATCTAATATATCTCCCTCCAGCCAAACATAGAAACAGAGGCTGCAAATCGAATCAAACTGATGATTAAATTAGTTTGCAACTGTCAAGTTAACTGGGTTAGATAAATTAATTAGTTTGGTTAAGCAAGGTCAGATTATTTTAGGTTCGTTCTCATTAGGTAACACTAATTTTTGATAAGACTTGGTCCAGTTAGGAGTTGGTGGCAGGTTGGGCTTGAGTAAATGAGTTTTCATTAAATTAATCTACTTTTAAGTGATTTCAGCTTTGGTTAATCAATGTTGCATTAAACATGTTTGTGACATTTGCTGCACATTCAACTGTTATCAGTGAAATTCCGTTGCTCGACCCCGTTACACTGCTGCTGCTGCTCCTAAATGACACTGCACAATTGCTGTTAGATTACACTGCAGTCATCTATGGATATTACACTGCCATCTTTTAACATCACACTGCTGCACTCTGTTGTGCAATGTTTAATGTAATAATCAGAAGAAGAAGAAGAATACTATTATTGTTGTTGTTGTTGTTGTTGTTGTACAATAACACTACTGCCTGTCTGTCTGACTAAACTTTGACTTTTGCCATTGTTTTTTTGTTTTGTTTCTCTTTTTACTTCCAGGGGAGTTGCTTGGCCTCACCAAAAGCTCCAGTCAGCCATTGCAAGGTGTTCACACATTCTCAAGCTATACTTCTTTCATTACTCTCTCTCTCTCTTACTTTCAGTCTTTCTTTCTACTCCTTCCCACCCTTTCACTTTCTCTCTCTCTCTCTCTCTCTCTCTCTCTCATACTTTCTATCTTTGTCTCATTCTTTCTGTCTTTCTGCTCCTCTCTCTCTCTCTGTCTCTCTGCCTTTTCCCTTCTTTCACTCTATCTTTCTCTCTCTCTCTCCCTCTCATTAACTCTCTTGCTCCAGTCTCTGCCACTTTCTTGCTTTCTCTCTTCTCTTTCCTCCCTCTCTCTCTTCTCTCTCTCTCTCTCTCATGCTTTAAATGTTATGTCTTGGTCAGCTTTACCAATAATTCTGTTGTGGAATCTTTCCCTCGTTTTTCTCTTCATCAGCTCTTCTTCCTCTTCCTTTCCCCCTTCTCTTCTCCCTTTCCCCCTCTTCTCTCCTTCCTCTTCCTTTCCCTCTTCTCTCCTTCCTCTTCCTCTTCCTTTCCCCCTTCTCTTCTCCCTTTCCCCCTTCTCTTCTCCCTTTCCCCCTCTTCTCTCCTTCCTCTTCCTTTCCCTCTTCTCTCCTTCCTCTTCCTCTTCCTTTCCCTCTTCTCTCCTTCCTCTTCCTCTTCCTTTCCCCCTTCTCTTCTCCCTTTCCCCCTCTTCTCTTCTTCCTCTTCCTTTCCCTCTTCTCTCCTTCCTCTTCCTCTTCCTTTCCCCCTCTTCTCTTCTTCCTCTTCCTCTTCCTTTCCCCCCTCTTCTCTTCTCTCTCCTTCCTCTTCCTTTCCCCCTCTTCTCTTCTCTCTTCTTCCTCTTCCTTTCCCCTCTTCTCTTCTCTCTCCTTCCTCTTCCTTTCCCCCCTCTTCTCTTCTCTCTCCTTCCTCTTCCTTTCCCCCCTCTTCTCTTCTCTCTTCTTCCTCTTCCTTTCCCCCTCTTCTCTTCTCTCTCCTTCCTCTTCCTTTTCCCCTCTTCTCTTCTCTCTTCTTCCTCTTCATTTCCCCCCTCTCTTCTTCCTCTTCCTCTTCTCTCCTTCCTCTTCCTTTCCCCCTCTTCTCTTCTCCCCTCTTCCTCTTCCTTTCCCCCTCTTCTCTTCTCTCTTCTTCCTCTTCCTTTCCCCCTCCTCTTCCTCCTCTTCCTCTTCCTCTTCTCTCTTCTTCCTCTTCCTTCCCCCTTCTCTCCTTCCTCTTCTCTCCTTCCTCTTCATTTCCCCCTCTTCTCTATTCTTCCTCTTCCTTCCCCCCTTCTCTCCTTCCTCTTCTATTTGCTACTAAAACTATTTCGTTGTTGTTTCGATGTTCTTCTGGTGATCCTTGCCATGATTAGTTAATGTTGTTGCTGCCGCCGATGCTCCTGCTGCTCCTGCTGCTGCTGCTGCTGCTGCTGCTGCTGCTGACGTTGTTGTAATTGTTGTTGATGTTTTTGTTGTTTTAGCAAATGATTCATGGAAATTGTTATCGCCGTTGCTATAGTAACCACTGTTGTTTCTGTTATCATCAACATCATCATAACACCAGCATTTTCATTACCACGTTCATCATAATCTTCAATCACCACCACTATCATCATCATCATCATCATCACTGTTATCATCATCATCATCATCATCATGTTGATATCATTCTTTTTTTTCATCCTCTTTCTAAAACCCTGATCAAGAGATTAAAAGATTAAGTGATTAGCAGTTAAATTCTTGACCAGATAAACTTACAATGTCCACCATTCCTTCTTGGAATAAATCATTGGTTCCATGTCACAAATCAAATCCACACATCCCATTCTTCATGATTCCTGCCTGGCATCAGTGCATCTCCAACATCTTTGGCAAATACAACATCACACATTCTCATTCTCATTCTTTTCTGAATTGTTAAAATTGTACCTCACTTTGAAAAACTAGTGTGTGTGTGTGTGTGTGTGTGTGTGCATGTGCACGCACGTGTGTGTGGATTGCTGTAAATTAATGTCATTCATTTTCAATGTTCTGCAAAACCTTGTCTGGCGATGGGGAAATATTACCTTGCTTGGAGACAGGCAAAGGTTGGCAACAGGAAAAGCATCCCTTACATAGAAAATCTGCCTCAACAAACTCTGTCCAACCTATGCCAGCATGTAAAAGCGGACAATGAAATAATCATTAAAATGGAAAGCTGGCAGAATTGTTAACACATTGCACAAAATGCCTTGTGGTATTGCTTTCGTAGATTCTAAATCCAGATATTTCCAAGGTTAACTTTGCCTTTAATCCCTTCAATGTCAATAAAATAAAGCAGCAGTCAGGTATTAGGCTTATCCCCCTCCCCTCAAAAGAAAAAAACATACAAGGAAAAGAGGAGGAAAATGAGATAAAGATGTCATGGTTGAGCTTTTGTATCCTTTTGTGACCATCGTTGTATGGGAGACTCAATGAAGCCTCATATAACCTGCAGGAGTCTACAGGAAACTTAGAAACAATAGCACCAACACCACCCTCCAAATGATCCACTGCTTTTAACACTGTCACCCATATCACCACTTGTAGAGGCACCTATACATTTCCTAGTCTATTTACTTAAGAACCACCTGGGATACATTTTTATGAAACTATTGCCTCTGCTGTCAGCACAGATTCACCACCCATCGATACTAGCACCTACACATCTGCCTGTACTAACAGCCGTAGTATGACCTGTAGAACTGTCTCCAACCATCACCTCTAGTGTAGTACCACCATTACAATCACTTCTACCATAACATGTAAAAACACCCAGCACTACTAGCACCTCTACTAATCATCCTTTGCTACCACTAAAACTACTTCATATTTACCTGTACTAACACTTCCACCCATAGTTGTAGAGATTACTCAATCACCCTCTCACTAAAATAGCTACCACCTAAACAACCACCGCCACTGCCACAACAGCCACCATCTTACCACAACAACTACCGACACTGACAATAACAACAAGGTTTTATTATTATTTTCATTATCATTATCATTATTATTATTATTATTATTATTATTATTTTTATTATCATTATTATTATTATTATTATTATTATTATTATTATTATTATTATTATTTTTATTATCATTATTATTATTATTATTATTATTATTATTATTTTATGTTTGACTTTTGTTTTGCATTTGTACAAGTTGGATCCAAGTCTCACCCAGAGACCTCAAGAGACAACAAGTTAGAAGTTCATGTAGGTGTTATGCCTAGGGTACCATATATTTGGATTTGTACAGTTTTGTTCAAGTGAATGTTTAAGAAACCATAAGAAAATTATGTTTGCTTTAAAATTTGAGATCACATAGACAGTATTTTACGTAGGATATGGGCAGTTCCCATGAGCACTATCTTTTGGACTTCAGCCATTTTGGGGTTTCCTGGTATCTGAGCTAGGTAGTAATCAGCCCGTTTCGCTGTCATTCCCAGGGCACCTATGACAATAGGTATTGTTTTCGTCTTCAGATTCCACATTTTGCTAATTTCTATTTCAAGATCTTTATATTTGCTCAGTTTTTGGTAGGTCTTGACAGATACGTTTATATCAATTGGGACAGTCATATCAATGAGGAGGCATGATTTTTGTCTGAAGTCTTTCAGTATGATGTCTGGCCTATTTGCGTCTATCTTTCTGTCAGTTTGAATGGTGAAGTTCCAGAGGAGTGCAATGTGATCATTTTCAAGTACTGGGGGTGGTTTGTGTTCCCACCAGTTTTTATCATGGGGCAAGTCCAGGTTTTTGCATATTACCCAGTGAATATATTGTGCAGCTCTATCATGCCTGTTGAGATACTCTGTAGGCGCAAGCAGACTGCACATGGAGACAACATGATCGATGGTCTCATTTTGTTGTTGGCATATACGACATAATGGGGAGCTGCCGTTCTTTAATATGTTGGCCTGGTAGTTCTTTGTAGGTAGGCATTGATCTTGGGCTGCTATGATAAACCCCTCTGTTTCTGATTTCAATCCAGAGGCCATTAACCATTGGTGGGTAAGGGCTTTGTCAATATCTGCATTATTCGCTCTCTTTGGGTATTTGCCATTGAGAGGTTTTCCATGCCATTTTTCAGTCATAATAGCTAAGGCAGCAATTTTAGCACGGGTTTTCAAGCGCTTAGCTTTTTCTGTAGGTG
>NC_142941.1:47875357-47892857 GCF_046866305.1 Octopus bimaculoides | reverse complement strand
CAGCAAGAAAGATGGATGTTAAATGATGATATATTCATTCATTTCACATCCAGTTTTTCATGCCAGCACGGGTTAGCTGAATACATATTATTGAGGTATGATTGTGTGGTTAAGAAGTTTGTTTTCCAACTACATGGTTTCAAGTTCAGTCCCACTGCATGGTACCTTGAGCAAGTGACTTCTACTATAGCCCTAGACCAACCAAAAGCCTCGTGAGGGGATTTAGTGGACAAAAACTGAAAGAAACCCATCAAATGTGTGTTTGGTTGTTTGTCTCTTCTTCACTTGACTTTGTGTGATTGTTGTAAAATGGGTTTCACTGTCATACAAGTTGTGTCTTTCGTTTCTTATCTTTTGTGGATATTAATACCTTGCTTGGAAATAGGCGAGGGTTGACAACAGAAAAGGCATCCAGATGTAGAAAATCTGCCTCAATAAATTCGGGGAAAATGGACATTAAAACTTTGAGGATGAAACGATGATGTATGTGGATGTGTCTCTAGACACTGATTTTTTTTTTTCCTTTTCCTTTTTTTGTCTAAAACGAAATCATGCCAAAATGTTAGAAATGTGAAAACTTTTATAATTGTACATAGGCAAACAAGATTCTGTTTTCATATCTAAAGGCTGCTTGTGATCAACAAGTTTAGAATTATGCTTGACTTGTTGGCATTTATGGTCAACTGTAAAGATCATCAAATGAGAGCTTCAAGTATCAGCATATAAATCCTGTTTTAATATATATGTGTGTGTGTATATATATATATATATATATATATATATATATGCACACATATACACACACGCTCACATATGAATAGAACAGAACAGAAGAGATAAGAGAAGTGAGATGAGAGTAGATGTTTATTCCATTCATTTACAGTTGTTTTATAATCTTGTTATTTGATAGATATTACATCAAAAGGCATATAAAGTGTACATATACATATGTGTGTGTGTGTACACTTTATATGCACGTTAATGTTGATGTAACATCAATTATATAACTAACAAGAGTATGAAACAGCTGTAAACAATAAGCATCTATTCTCTCACCTCACTTCTCTCATCTGTTCTATTTCTGTAGATTCTCTGCACCAGTGTCACTCATGGATTTTCAGAATGGTGCAAAGGTTTGCCCTAACTTCAACCACAGTTATTCTTGTTAGGCCTGCAATTGGTGGAGCGCTGAATGTGAGAACTGTTCTTCAAACTCCTATGACTAATATAGATAGATAGGTAGGTAGGTAGGTAAGTGGGTAGGTAGGTAGGTAAGTGGGTAGATAGGTAGGTAGGTAGGTAGGCAGGAAGATAAGAAGTAAAGCTAAATATTCTGCGATATGTATATGTATACATTTATATATTTATACACAGTCATACACCTATATGCATATAGATACATGTGTATGTACCTAGCGGTATGCAAATTTATTAAACTAGCTTTCTACCAAGTTCTAAGCATTCAATATCCTGTTTGCTTCCATTACTATCACAAAGAAATTTTCTTCTGTGCATGTGTGTGTGTGTGTCTCTCTCTCTCTCTCTCTCTCTCCCTCTAAAAGAAAGGTCATAGATTTGTTCTGCATCATAGCTTAAGATCAATTAAATAGAAAAACTTGTAGCAGCAACAACGACAATAATAATAACTACAAGAACAGAGGGGAAACTATGACAAACATAAGACTATCATGATTCTATAAAAGCCATTCATTTTGTTTTCCGAAATAATCTCACATGAAAAATAAACAAGAAAAATTATTATTAGAAAAACATAAATGAACTTATAGGAAAACTAATATTGACATCAATTCTACATAAGTGTATATGTGTGTGTGTGTGTGTGTGTGTGTGTGTGTGTGTGTGTGAATACACACATGCATATTTGTGTGCATATCTTACAAGGTACATTCCTGAAGTTTTGGGATGTTTTCATGAGAGACATTAATTTCAAATCTCCTTTAAAGTAAGATCCTCTAAACTCAATGCATCCTCATTGTAGCATTCCAGCCATTTCTTGAAGGGTCCAATGGAAGTCCAGGACCCTTGTCACAGCCTTTTCCATCTTCTCCAGCTTTGGGAACAATGTCTGGACTGTAGGCAGGAGGGTTAGGGACAGTTTCCATGCCCATCTCTGTCAAGTAGTTGATTGTCAGTATGGAATTGTGGACTGGTGCAGGTGCCACGGCCTTTTGTGATGAAACCTCTACAAAGTATTCTCTGTTGACCATTTGGTCAGAAGGAACCCAATAGATGTAGATGATGCCCTTGCTGTTGAAGAAGGGGTTTCTTATGCTTTGCCTAGCCTCATGTGCCACTGAAAAACAAATTAATCCATAAGCAATGTGGAGAATTTCGTAAATCTCTAACTTTTCTTCCCCAGTTTAGCACAAAACGTTTATTGTATAGTGAGCTTCCAGACTGTTCTCATGTCCTCACTGTACTCTGCAAACTTGTCAGCTGTGATAAGCAGTGTTTTGTAGGGTGGCTTCAAAGTGTGGTTGCAGCTGTCTCCTTCAATTTAGAATAGCAAAAGGTGGCAAGTCAGCTTATTAGACATATAATAATAATAATATACTAACATTGCAATAATATAGGGCAATGATAACTGCCTCTCCTGAAAAATCATCAAAACTTCTGGAATGCACTTCATATCATCATCACCATCCATTTTATATCCATGTTTCCACATCCACATGTGTTGAATGGGTTTTTTCTCCAGTACTGCTTTCTGACATTTGTTGAGATATTTAGTCATCTCATGCACATATCATCATCATCATCAGCATCCTTTAATAATCTTTTTCCCTGTTGGCATGGGTTGAACAATTTCACATGAACTGATGAACCAGAGAGTTGCACCAAGTTCCAATGTCTGTTTTGGCAGGGTTTCTACAGCTGGATGCCCTTCCTAATGACAACCACTTCACAGAGTTTGGACTGGGTGCTTTTTACGTGGCACCAGCCCTGATGAGACCCCTCAACTGTGTAGGGTGTAGACTGGAGGGATCAGAAACTTAGAGGTTCAGGAGCAGGTGTTTTGCTGAAGAGGTGAATACATGGCTTTCCCATCCAGAGAGAGAGAGAGATGTGAGTCAAGAGGTATGAAGGGAATATGAGAGACAGAATGTGTAACAACGAAAGAAGAAGACCTCAATAGCATTAACCTAGAAGAACCTATTTGATATATTATTCAAATATGGCGCATTCACATAGATTACTCAGTTTCCCTGCAAGCAATGGGTATGAAGTGTATGTATAAATGTATATCTATATGGAGGGCCATCATGTGCACTTGTCTGACCTGGATTGTCCCTGTTTAGCAGAGTTGACTTGGCATCCCAGCCAGTTCATAGTTCTGTTCCTCTTTCTAATTAACAACAAAGGCAAATTAATATCAATATGTCTTCAAATAGCTCGTTATGAAAGAAATTCTTTTAATGTTTGAAAAAAAGAAGAGAAACCTAGCAGGATTTTTCTACCTTTTCTAATTCTAAAACCAGTGTGCGTGTGTGTGTGTATGTATGTGTGTGTGTGTGCATGTGTGTATGCGTGTGTGTGTGTATGCGTGTGTGTGTGTGTGTGTGTGTGTGTGTGTGTGTGTGTGTGCCAACCATTAACAATGTTCATCACAAAACATTTTATTTCCATTTTATGATTCCCATGAATTAAAGACAGAAGACTGACCAATTCCATAATGGTGAGTATCAAGAAGGACCTGTGCTGCCACAACTCATCCCCCACCCCAAACACCAGAGGTAAAAGACCCAGTAGGAGGTTTTTGCAGAACTCCAGTCAATAGACTTCCAAAAAAAGCTAATTAAAATCTTACTCCTGATATTTCTGGAATCAAACAAAATGGTAAAATGAAAATTTTGGAGGTGTGTGGGTGGGGTGGATATTAGTCTTCATAAATTCCTCTTGATTAGACTCCTGGGTAGACATGACTCTTTGAGATTAGAATTTATTAGCAAGAATGCTAAAATCCCAGATAAGCTACCAGTAAACAAAGTGTTCAATACAGGCTCAAATCCCAGCATTAGTTATTTCACTTCCTCCTAGAATATCTTTAAAGTAATCCATGACCATCACATATTCCACCTGTGATTAATGATTACCTGTAATTAGCAATGACAAAGTCATTATTGTTAGTTATACCGATAGGGGTTAGTTATTTCAATTTTTTCCAACTAGGGATAATTTTTAGAAACTAATGCATTGAATGTCACAGAAATATGTCTCCCCCCTGGATAAGAAGCTAGTCCTTCATGAACAACATTTACTCTCAGATGATTTCATATCTACCTGTTCTCTTACAGTTTAGGAAACTGAGATCTGAAGAATTAATCTGCCAAAACAATTTGAAACCCATTCCACCACCACCACCACCAAGCAAGCCTCTATGAAATCAGTCAATCTGGTAGAAATAGCAGCCTAATCTCCCTCCACTCATATCCAACTACTTAATATGAGGACAGAATGCATAACTTGTGTTGTCCTACATCCTCCTCCTAAGAGTGATAGTCATGGCTGAAATGTCTGATCATAATTTTACATGATCAGAGTTGGCCTGGGGCTAAAAGACTATGTATGAGCTGGTCATCTAATCTCTCATTCACTTCTATATTATGGTGGTCACTAATTAATTTCCCCTGTCTACAAATGAATTGAAGGATGGTAGTAAACAGCCAATAGTTAAAGGATTCCTTGATTAATGAAATGCAATCATGACTTCCTCTCCCCTCACTGAAGCTACCTTGTGCTGTGGGGGTTGTAGTTGTGTGACTGTAGAAGTGGTTGTGGTTGTGGTTGAAGTAGTATGACTATTATTAGTGTGCTTGTAGTGATTATGGGGGCTAGAGTTGTAGTGGTGTGGCTGGGGTAGCGTTAATGGTGAAGAGAAATCATTGCAGAGGCACAATCCACCTAGGTATAAATAATTCATAAGTATCTCTTTGTTTGCGGTGGAGTTCAAATCCCTGTTTTGTGGGTGGTTAAGACAATGTAAATGTTATTCACATACATATGTGACTAGTGGGATATCCCATTCTTTTCTCTGGGGGTGAATAACTTTGATAACTTATTGATTGATGTTGGCACCCATTTCTGTTTGACACATTGGAATAAAATAAGTAAAATATATCAAAGAAATTACAAAACCAACCTGAAAAGCTTCACCCAAAACAATATTCTTTAATCTGGAGTAATAACATCAAATGTCCTGCTGAGGTCACATGATCAGGTTTTCTCCAATCCTGTAACTGTGTTCAGTTTTCAGCCTTTCAACTGGTCTTGCATAATAGTGTTTTTTTTTTTGTTCTGTCATAGTATCGGATCTGCTGCTGCTGCTGCTCATGTCCTCAAGGTCTCCAGTTCTGTAACACTGTCCTATAAATATCTATTGCTCATGTCAACCAGATTTTACTGTCCTTGCTTGTATAATGACTTGACAGCTTCAACTTCAGTTTAAATCAACTCCTTCCAATCAGCTTTTGTTTATAGTCTCTTTCAGTCATCTTCTGTTTACAATGTCATTTCTCCAGTATCTGTTAACAATTGTGTTCTGGCTTTAATTATAGTGCCATCTATGCCATCTGCTCCCTACATCAGTCTTCGAGCAACCCTTAGGGTCTCAATGACTATTTAACACTTCAATCCTATTTCAGCTTCTTTTCACTGTTCAATTACTTCAGTTTGTGTTTAACAGTTCATCCTATCATCTTTTGTTTATCAATTCATTCATCCAGCATCTTTAAACATTTATTATATCACCATCTGGCTATTGTTTCACTAACAATGCCAATCTATCACACAGTTGCATACTTCCAGCTTCTGTTGCTCATCTCAAACCTTTTCTTTATTGTACTATACCTCCAGCTTCAGTCTCGTATCATCTCCACCTCCCTCTAAGCTGCTTTCATTGGTGTCTTGCTGTTGTTTCACATTATTTTCAGCCCTATATTGCCTCACTAGATATCAACCCTTTGGTATCCCAGCCCAGCACCTATTCAACCTATATATATATCATTGTAACAGTGTCTATTGCTGTAGCTATGTGACTGTAGTTGTGTGATAGTGATGTGATTGTGATGGCTAAATATCGCCTTCCTGGGATGCCAGCCTAAATATTTGTTCAACTGAAATATTTCAATGTAATATTGTTAATTGCTATGATGTTACATTATTATTGTTATTATTATTATCATTATGAATGTCATAGTTATTCTTGTTAAACTGTAGCCTCCTGTGTTGTCAACATATCTGCTGGTCTCAGTGTTGTAGAGTCTCCAATTAAAATGGCTTTGCTGAGCCAGAATTGGACAAATATATATATATATATATATATATATATATATATATATATATATATATATATATATATATATATATATATATATATATATATATATATATGTATATATATATATATATACACTATGTTTTTTGTTGCATACTTATGAATTTATGCATGTGTACATTTAAATTCATTGATGTGTGTGTGTTTGTGTGTGTGTGTGTGTGTGCGTACATTTACATAAATTTATGAGCATATCTATGTGTGCATTTATATGAATTGATGTGTATGCGTATGAAAATGCTAGTTTTTCTTTGTATACATTCACAAGTAATTTATTTATTCATTGTCTTCCTTTTAGTTAAAGAAGAGGTATATATCATTGTATGTGTGTCAATATATCTGTGCATTTGTATGGATGGCTGGATGGATAAATACACACACGAAATATATGAGGTACTTCTATAGACATGACCTACCCATATGATGTGCGTTTCTGTATGCACATATATTATTGTAAATGTATGTGTTTTCTTTTCTCTCATCTTTCATTTGTATGTATGTTTGTATGTATGCATGCATATATATATATATATGTTTTTGTTATATACTTTTGTTTTAATTATATATTTTCCTTATAAGTAATTTGTATTACATAATAATGGTATAATTATGCATACATACATATTTACTGATCTTTCTCTCTCTGTATATATATGTATATGTGTACACACACATACACACACACACACACACATGCACACGCATACACACACACAATGTCAATTAGCTGACCATAATTCAAAAAGCAAAACCACGCTCAGTATAATATCACAGGAATATGTGTTTTATCATTGGCCTGCATATCTGAAGAGACGTCAATATTGTCTGGTGGCAATATTCAATGGAAAACCAATGGTAACATCCTGAGCAGTTATATGCCATAACCTATAAGGTGGTCCGAAACTCTTGTCAAGTTATTTAGTGACCCCACTAGTACCACATGAAGAACACTCAGTACACTCTGTGAAGTTGTTGGTGTTGAGCAGGACTTGCAGTGATAAAATCTCTGCCAGCATGGAAGGGGAATGCTGAATGAGGGTTATGACAGTGATGCTATGTTTGCATGGAGGCGTTTGTCTCAATTTTGTGACAGATTCCTAATCTGCCTCAGTAGATTTATAAAATATTAGAGTATAAGATTTCTGACTTTATTTTCTACACACAGATACTAAATACCAGGATCATGAACAATGGTATGGCCATAACTATCATAAACATTAAAATAACGACACCTGAAGCCAGCTGTGGCAGTCTACAGTTCTCACTAGAAATTCTGTGATGAAGTGCTTCATTTGTTTAAGTCTTAAGGAAGTGTGCTTTTCTTTTTGTGTTCTAGTCACTGTCTCTGGCTAACTGTTGCACTGCCATTGCAAAAACATGTGTTCAACTTGCAAGAAATGTCAAAACTTTTACTAATCAAAGACTTATAAAATAACATTGGCTGTTAATAGCATTCCATAAATTTTAGCTGAATTTTGATTCCAATGAAAGGTAAATAGGAAGTCAAAAGTTGTCTCTCATTTGCCAGTAAGAACCAGAAAGAGACTGTTTTTATTATCCGGTGACAATCGACTTTATTTAGAAACTGTCTCCTTTCCCATTCAACAATGGTGCAGTCAAACAAATATAGGTTCCATGCAAAAGCATCCAGAACACACTAGAAAGTGGTTGGTGTTAGGGAGGGCATCCAGCCATAGAAACCATGCCAAAGTAGGCACTGGAGCAGGACACTGCTGTCTGGCTTGCCAGATCCACTCAAATCATTGAAGCCATGCAATCAAAGAAGATGAACATTAAACGATGATGATGACACATATGTTTATAACATCAACAGTTGACAGTCAGGTTGGACTGTTCATGACGACCAAGAGCAGCCCAGTCCACAATCAAACTCTGACTGGACGGTCAACATTTCTTATAACTAACATTTCTAACCCCCCACCCACTCAACTATTGAATTTCATAGCAGAATGTTTGAACAAAACATACTTTCCATATATTTTACAGCTCTTACATTATTGATATATATTGTGTATGTTTACAAGTATATATCCACAATTTCTTTATTGGTGCAAAATGGTGGGGGGCATGCATGTGTGTGTGTGTGTGTGCATGCACACATATACATGCAGCACCCATCTAAGACATATTACAGAGTGCAAACTCTAGCACTTGGTTCAAACGTTACATGCATAAGAATCTGAATGACAATAGTAATAATTATACCAAAGAGAACGTGTTATCCTCTCTGGCCAACAGAAGGGTCTATATAAATATTAAGTGCTGTCAGTTCACATATCACAGGAAAATCTCAGAGAGTATCCTGATTACTGAACCACCACCACCACCAGCTGTTCTGTTGCTAATCACTGACATATTACAGAGAAATTGGGGTTATATGACGAAAGCTAACACCAAGAACATAGTCGTAATAACAATTTATATATTAACATTTAGAATTTAAACTCAATATTATATAACATGTACAAAAGAAGGCTGAGCAGTGGGTGAAAGAGTACTTAGGTGAGAAAGGAAGAGTGTTTATGTGTATGTATGTGTAATATATATACATATATATATATATATATATATATATATATATATATATATATATATATATATATATACAAGTTGCTCTTTCACACACATATACATATTGATGTAAAATGTGTGTGTGTGTGCGTGTGTGTGTATATGTGTGTATATATATATATATATATATATATATACATACACACCTACATATACACACACACATACCCCCACATGCTTTGAACTTAGCCAAAAAGCCTAGAAGCATGCATATATATACATGTAGAGAGAGGGAGAAGGAGAGAGAAGGAGAAAGAGAGAGAGGGAGAAGGAGAGAGATGAGTTTTTACACTATTGATTTCTTTGGTTGTGTGTGAGAGGGGGTGGGGTGGGGGTGGGCAAAGAACAGCTCATTGTTGCCAGGTATTGTTGTTGTTGTTAACTCTATTGTTAGTCTCTTTTGTTGAAGATACAATTTGTCTAACTGAACCATTAAATATTTATGTCCTTCATAATTAGACTGACTTGCACACAATCAACTTTCTCTCTCTCTCTCTCTCTCTCTCTCTCTCTCTCCACTCACACTCGCTGACCACTACCAACCCCTACACCATTACATCGGTCAACTGGTTTCCTACCATCTTGAACCTATTGTCTTATATTTTTAGATGTGCATGTGTGTGTGTATGTGTATACATATATGTGTGTGTGTATGTACATGCACAAACACATACACACAACATCTGTCCAAAAGTTTACCTTGTTTTCAAATACACCATATGTTTAAATGCTGCATTACTTTGGGACACTGTGTGTGTGTGTGTGTGTGTGTGTGTGTGTGTAGATGCAGGCATGGTCAGGTGTAGAGGGTTTGCTTCACAAGTCCCTGGCTTGGCTCTGCTTTTACTGTGGGGACATCTTGGTCAGTTGGTGCCTACCATAATGTCATATATATATATATATATATATATATATATATTGTCTGCCTGCTGCTAATAATAAGGCCCTGAGGAGATGCAGTATCCCATATTTTATAATATGCATGAATCAATCTGGATATTGCATTGAAATGATCATAGGTCATTTTCATTATTATAATAAAGTATTTTCAATGGATCAGTTTTGAGCTCTCATTTAAATCGATATATATATATATATGTGTGGATGTATATATATGGATGTATATATGTGGATGTGTATATATATATATATATATATATATATATATATATATATATATATATATATATATATGGATGTATGGATGTGGATGCATATATATATATATATGGATGTGTATTTATGGACGTATATATAAGTGTCACAGTGTTGGCTACACACCACTTTAATTACCCTATCCATCATCCTGTCTTTTCACCACATCATGTAGTTCTGTAGAAAGGCAGGATGGTCATAACTGGAATGTCTTTGATGATAGCTTTATTGAATCTACAGTTGACCCGCCCCATTTTACCACCTCCTTTCCCTTATCAACAGCCCTGGCCATTTTCATGGTCCCTGTTACTCCAGCCTGCTTTCCATTCTACTGATTGTTAGGCAATATTCACTAACAAAGATTCCTCTCTGCCAACGTTCTTCTTACCCACCATCATAGTCTACATGGTCATTAGACATGCTAAAAATAGTAGCCAAATCTCACCTACAATCTTAAAAAAGAGCAGCACATTATGTAATATAATCATGCATATATTTTATAAACAAACTTTGGAAGCATCGAACGTTCTTGATATTTTACAGGCAAGAACACTCTAAAGCTGTAAAAATAGCAGAAAGTTTGGATTGCCAGCAGATGGCTATGGGAGTCAAACCCATACCCTCTTCTTCTGTCTTATAAGGGTAAAATATCCAATCTTTCTGCTGTTCTTACAGTTTTACTGCATTTGAAATTTACTTTCTTTGTAAAATACCAAACACATTCAATGCTTCCAAAGTTTGTTCATAAAATGTTGTCAGCTGTTGTAGCTTCATTGGTAGACTACTCAATCAGTATTAGAGAGGTGTGGGTTCAAGTCCCGTAGCCATCTGACAACAACTTTTCCTGTCTTATAAAGGTAAAATACCCAATCTTCCTGCTGTTTTCACAGCTGTACTGCGTTTGGAATTTACTTTCTTGTCTGTAAAATACCAGTCATACGTACGTCCATAAAAGGCTGAGATGACCTTGGCTTCAATAACTTTGATCGTAGAGCTGCTCAAATAGGTTTGAGAAAGGCTTAAACAACAACCATCATAGTCAAAGAAGAGCCTCCAATTGGTCACTTGACCGGTCAGAAATAACAGCCAATAACATCATTCAAGTCATAACCTATCAGCTTAGGAGTTGGTTACTGTAATCCTAGAAATATACTATAAGCAAAATAAATGTTTTAAAATGGTCACCATGGAAACCTCTTGGTCCAATTGGTTGAACTGAGCCAACTGACCGACAAACTGTTTCATTCTGTACACAGAATGGATCAGGGAGTTAATACCAGTGGGGTGCATTCAAGTTACTTCTAGTTTTAATTCATAGAAAGGAAATAGAAAGGAATACATAACAAAATCAATGCAACAAAAACCGTCACAAACATTTCCAAAGAAAATCCATTTTAGACAAAAACTGTTGCATTTACTTTTGTATATTTCTTGGTAGCATTGTCTTTAAACAATTGTCAAACGATTTCATCACAAAAGTCTGTGAGCTGATCACTGGGGGTTAAAATAAGTCCTTTTCAATTATTTCTACTTCCTTACATGACCATCTCAGATGAAGTTACTAACCCAACAGGTACAACTTTGAAATGTATCTGCCACTTGTTCTGGATCTCTCCATACCTCTTAACTGAACAACCACTATCATATACATATGCGTGTATGTTTGTGTGTGTGTGTGTGTGTGTGTGTGTCTATACACACACACACATTATATATATATATATATATATATATATATATATATATATATATATATATGTACATGTATGTATATAAAACATATCTTTACTAAACTATCACCAACTTGTATCTGATCCAACTTCAACGACAATCACCATATTACACATCTCATTATTTCACATACCATTATACCAGTGAATTAATAAAGTCATTGGAACATTGGACAGAATATCTCACAGTATTTCTTCTGACTCTGTGAGTTGAAATCTTGCTGAGCTCAACTTTGCCTTTCATCCTTTTGGAACACCAATCATGAGCCGTGAATTAGTTGAAGGGTCAAGTGAAATGCATTATGGAGTCTGTCCTGACTCTTTAGATTCTCACAGCAATATCTTGGACAACATTGGCACCAGCCTTTCCCTTTGCTGGACATGAGTGGTGTGAAGAAGGGACACTTGCACGTATGTGCAATTACCAGTCTTCTTCAAAAAATCTTATCCAGGTTTGTACATAAATATGGTCAGCTTTGACTGACCACAACTCTATATGCACACATTCTGACCACACCATAGCACTAGACTACCTTATACTTATCCTCCTCTTGCAATTACCTTCTCCATTTCCCATTGCCATCACAACCTACCATTCCTTATCATCACCTCAATATTGATCAATTGCCATTAACCATGACGACCACCATCACAACTAATCTTATATCAATCAGTTCTTCATCTCAACTTCACTTTCTCACTCTCTTCCTCCTCTCTCTCTCTTGTGTTGAGTTCAGGTTCATTTGGAGTTGATTTTGACTTGAGCATCAATGCTTTCTACGACGCTCTGCTCATTTATACCAGTGACGAGAATACGCCGAAATTACTGAAGGACATCCGACTCGTGATCAACGACCGTGACAGCGTGACGTTTGCCATCATCATCCTCAACCAGCTGAATTCGATGGACTCTAAAGAAATCACAGAGGCTGCCCTGGAGCGTTATAAATTTTCTTGTAGGAAACAATCTCAAAGACATTGTTCACAGCAGACAAAGAAAGCCGCCAATGTTTCTGCAGAACCAAAGACCAGTGATGCAAAAGTAAAGAAACAGTTGGTTGCCAAAGAGTCCCAGTTAGAACCACCAGCACCATCAGAGGTTAATAAACCAATAGGGTTGGGTTCACCTCGTCGCAGTCCCTCCTACACCCAAGCAATGTGCCAACTGGAGAATGGCTGCATGACGAAGAACAACGATGCACAAACCAACTGTGAACAGAAAGCAAATTCTTTAAATTTCCGCAAGAAAGCTGATTGCAAAATCGATGAAGAGAGTCCAGATGGAGTCACATCGTGCCTTTCAGCTTTAATTCATCAAACTAAAACAACTCTGGGAGCCATTAGAGAGACTAATCTGGACCGAAAACGATCCAGTTCTGTGGGGTCGGTGGTGCGAAACCGAATACAGTCTAGCGTTGTAGGTGGAAGTGACATGGATGTTCGCGTCGGCGCAAGGCTGGCTAGATCCACTTCATGCCATCTGGAAAAAGATGAGAAGAATGCTGCTAATGCAACCAACAACACAAACGGTAGCAACAATGTTAACAGTAATTGTGAAGATGGAGGAAAAGGATGTAGCAGCAAAGAAACAAAAGGTTCCAAGGCGTCCTGCAGCTCTGCGACATCAACGCCGTCCAAAGGTCACCAAGCTACTTCTGTTAAGCAAGCACTATTGAGTACATCACAAAAAGTCCATTCTAAAGACTCGTCGAAACCCCGTTCCGGTTTCCAACCGCCAAAAAACATGGAGAGTACATCAGAGAAAGAATCTAAATCGTCAAGCCATCGTGGAGAAAAGAATAAGAAAGACACAGACAAATCAAAGAAGGACGGAGATTATGATATGCGTGCAACAAACCACATCAATGCTCTTCTGGACAAAGAGCGTGACTTGTGTAGTAGCTGTCGAGAGAGAATTGGACAGCGGGAAGAACTGTGCTGTGGTCACTGCTTGTGTAAAGCGTGCTACCGTGAAATCACGAAGAAGAAACCTGTCTGCCCTGACTGTGGCACCGTGTATGCACCGATTGTTGGGGATCAGCCCAAGAACGGCAAAATGTGTGTGACAATGGAACATAAACTGAAATTGCCCGGATATGAGACAGCCAATGGAACTATTGTCATTAACTATACAATACCTGATGGTATACAAGAGGTGAGTTTACTATTTCATTATCGCTCTCTCTCTCTCTCTCTCTCTCTCTCTCTCTCTCTCTATCTATCTCTATCTCTCTCTCTCTCTCTCTCTCTCTCTCTCTATCTCTATCTCTCTCTCTCTCTCTCTCTCTCTCTCTCTCTCTCTCTCTCTCTATCTATCTATCTATCTATCTCGATGTATGTATGTATGTGTGTATACATGTATATATATGAAATGTAACATATACCTTTCAGAAACATAGCTTCAGATTTGATGTAAAAGCTAAAGTAAACGGATGTCCCTCAGTTTTAACCATGTGTCTTCTAGTTGTTTGATCAACTCGACAACAACCTCTTCATTAGCATAGAAGTGGTCGAGTATTCCAGTACTGGGCTCTTGTCAAGCAGAATCATGATGTGTGACAAGAGTGGCCCTTTAGAATTACTCGTATGATCCATCCAATGGACTTCCTCCCACCACCATCACAGTTTCCATCTACCCTGCTTCATCCACGAGGTGCCAATTGACCAAATACTTCGATTAAAGTCACTTATTGGAAGGAAATCCAGAAAAGTGATAAATAAGCATTGGATTATTGAATTGGTCTGTGATCCTCAGAAAATATGACAAAAATCATTTTAAGGAATTTTATTCTCTCATAAATCAAGTTTATGGTCTTCCTTTAATTCCTGCTGCTTCCATTTACAGCTGAAAATGGCAAAACCCTTGAAGATTTGAAATCATTGACAGCAAGAATATTTTAGTGATTTTTAAATTCTTCAAATATTTATTGATTTTTTTTCTAAGAATACATTGAGCAAATAGAAGATTTCCGTTATGTCAAAGAGTTCTTGTGTCTGTGTATGGCGTCAAAAACATTTTGTTTGTGTTACAATTTTTAGAACTGAAAAGGACAATGGTTCTTCACATAATATGCCTTTCTATTGACAGTCATGCCATCCAAACCCAGGAAAACGTTACCATGGTACATGTCGTACGGCCTATCTACCCAACAACCGCGACGGCAACGAGGTACTGAAGTTATTGCAGAAGGCATTTGAATCACGCCTGACTTTCACCGTTGGCCAGTCACAGACAACTGGTCGCAAGAATGTTGTCATCTGGACTGACATAAACCACAAGACCAGTCCTTGTGGAGGTCCAGCTAAGTAAGTGCTCTTTTATGTTGTTCTTGTTGCCATTCAATAATGGTTGTCATCTCCAGAAGATTTTTAATGCAGCAGAGAGTGAATGGTTGAAAGAAGCCAAGATGTAAAGAAGACAGAGCGAAGGTTACACATGGTGTTAGTATGACATTGTGAATGGTGTGAAAGATGTAGTGTAAGGCTCTGGGATGTCATGTATGTGGTCTAGTGTTGGCTGTGGTCCAATGTTGTGTATGGTGTAATTCTGTCTTGTGTGCAGTACAGTTGTGTGCATGTGGGCAATCGGCAGTATTCTGTGTAATACAATGTGATAGTGTGAATATGCTGTATGGGTTGAAGCATATAAAAATATTTTTTATCAATGTCACTAACTTGTCTATTTGTTCAGAGAATTTGTTGGCAGAGTGGGGATAATACAGTTATATATATATATATATATATATATATATATATATATATATATATATATATATATATATATATATATATATATATATATATATATGTTCAGGTGTCCAAGCACAATCATCAGACACTGCCCACATAGCATAGTTTGTTATGCAATGTGGGCAGTGTCTGATCATTGTGCTAGGCCACCAAACGTGTTAAAAAATCACTGTTTGGCATGTTCTCAGCACATGAACCTAATAGTAGCACATAAAAACATATATTGTGTTTATCAAATAATATTTATTTCTCACCAGATGGAGAACTTTTTTGTTGATCTTACCACCACAGAACAGTACAATATATATAACTATATTATATATATATATATATATATATATATATATATATATATATATATTATATTATATATATATATATATGTATTTCATGAATGAATACATCATGGTATGTGTGTATGAACCTTCTATACATGACCCGGCTCATCATCAGGCAGGCTACTCCTTATTAAGAAAAGGGTCAAGGTAGTCTTTCATTAGGCACACCATTCAGAAAACGCTTTCAGCCACAGTTTGCCCATAAACCGTAGAGTGTGCCAATCTCTCCTCGTTCACCTTACACTGCTTCATGTCTGTGTGTCTTTGTCTCACCATTTCTCTGATTCTCTTTCAGCTGTGGCTTCCCTGATGCATCCTACCTTTCTTTGGTAAGGCAACAGCTCGAGAAGAAAGGCATCAAGTGAGCCACGCTTACCGAGTGAAGACAACATGCCCACACTTCCCTGTTCCCACTTCAAACTCCATGAAAACCATTCAACTAAGTCAACCATTATCTTCCAGATCATTCGAAAATTTTGACAAAAACAGAAAATGAAGGTAAAGAACATAAGTCAAAGACAACCATGCCACCACTGCTCCTCCTCCTCCTCCTCCTCCAGCACCACTACTACTACTACTACTACTACTACTACTACTACTACTACTACAATAAGATAAACACAAATAGTAATGATCAAAAGAAAACAAAACTATTAAACATTAAAGCAATAAATACACACAAAAGAACAAATCACAATTACATAGAGCCCCCTCAACCACCACCTCCTCCACCGCTCTCTCTCTCTCTCTCTCTCTCTCTAGCTATACACACATACACACACACACATTCACCTGGCCTTCTCATTTTCTCATACATTTCATTCTCCTCCTCTTTATACTCTTCTTACACCCTCCTCTTCGTTTCATTCCTCTCTCTCTCTCTCTCTCCCCCCACCTGTTTCTTCCATGTATCTAACATCACTAAAACATCCCCCCCCACCGCCAATCTGCTCCCCATCCTATCACACCATTACATGTCTTTTAACAAGGAAATTACTGCTACAACGAAAACACAGAAAAAAAATATAATAAAGAAACAAACCACTCAAATCAGGAAGAACAGGTGGGCGGGGGCGAATTGCCACAGAAGACCAGCCCCTAACCCTTATCACACAGCAAATGGTTGATGGAGGAGGAAAAAAAAGAGGGGGAGTGACTGAAAAAAAATGAAGGAAATGAAGAGGACAGGAAGAAAAATGGAAATAAAAATCATTGGATGACAAATGAGTTAATTAGAAATAAAAGAATTCCAATTAACTAACGAGACATTTTATAAAGAAAAGAAATGGAAAAGGAAAATAATTATGACAATGATGACGATGTCTTATTTGCCAGAAGGGCAATGGGACGTGACAAGGAGCAGTAAAGGTTTTATGCTGAGCAAATCATGAAAAATCTCAAAAACAAGCAGGCATAGAAAAAGGTAATCTATGCCCTAAAAGATGGGGAAGGCACTTAGGGCCAAACAAAGAACCCCAAAGATCCAGAATTACACTGAGTACAAAGGGGCAACTGCCCTTCTCCCATCTCTGTTCTCTGGCATACAGGTTAAATAATAATAGTAATAATGATGATGATGA
>NC_142941.1:47867857-47870357 GCF_046866305.1 Octopus bimaculoides | reverse complement strand
TAAATTTACACACACACACACACATATATATATATATCAACACAGGTATATATAAATTAATACAGGCACACACACACATACGTATATACACACATACATTTATACATATATATATATATTATTCTATACATTTTTCTTTTCTTCCACTGGAATTTTCCACCTGTAGAATTCCTGTACAAATGTACAAATTATTTCTATTCATCCAGAAGTTTCTATGGAACTTCAGAGATTACAACAATAACAGCAAAAAAATACCAAAAAAAAAATAATAATAATGAAATGAAAATGTGAAGAAAAGAAAAGAAAGCAGGCGATGTCAAGTTTTTCCCAAATTTTCCAGTTTTTGGGTTTTTTTTTTTTCAATCTGTATTTACCATTTTACTAGAGAATCAAGGGAATTACTTCCTTTTGTTTTTTTTTTTTCCTCCTTTGGTTTTGTTTTTGACATTTTGGAAGTAAAATACAATTTAAACAATGGCTTTTGTCTGTTTTCAATTTAAAACTAGAAACATATTGCATGTCACTTTGTTTTATTGAGGCATTCATTGATGTCAAAATAGTTTACTCTCTGTCATACACACACACACACACACACACACACACACACACACACACACACACACACACACACACACACACAGAGTCACATATGTCTAAATATTGCGCTCTTTCTCATGTATACATTGAAGTGTAAATATTGAAATCTCTCTCTCCCCTCTCTCTCTCTCTCTCATGGATGCTATTCACATTCTTCTTTGCTATTATTAAAAAATATTTCAACTGATGTCTACACAATATAAAAGTATACGTCATTGCTTTTACATCTGCTTTTTCCATTCTGTCTTGGGTTGCACAAGAGTTGTTGAGGCAATAATCTACAATGGAGTGCCTTCCCTGTCACCAGCCCTCGCATGACTGTTTAAGTGAAGCGATGGGACAATGTTCGCAGCAATTATAAACACTGTTGTCTTCTTTCTTTTTCTTTTTTTTTTAGTTCACACATGGATAATATAAAGATATGAATACAAACGCATGGATATGCATGCATATAAATTCACATATACACACACATGTGCAAACACACACCCACACATGTGCACACACACACATGCACAAATATGACAAATTTGTGTTTTCTTTAGTTTCAGTCAACAGGGCATCACTTGCCCTGACGCTGTGTATTGTGTCAATACCTTTGTATACAACAAATATTAGCCAATAATAAGTAGACAGACGTAAACACCTTGTCTTCATATAAAAAGAGGAATTGGCCAGATTTTGTCAGCAGCTGAGTCCTTTTTTAGTTGTCAAAATAGACATTACTTAGAAATCCATTATTGATAAAAGCTTCATCACATCAAATAGATTGACTGCATATTGTAATGAATATTTGTCATTTGCTTTGGTTTTTAAATGACTTCTGTTTTGTTTCAATTTATTATGGACTACAGAGTCTATCTGAACATTTTAGTCAATATTATATTACAGTCTTGGCTAAAATTCATAAATATACTCTGTATGAGTACACAAGGTTGTCCTGTGCAGCTTACCACATTTTGACTGCAGCCATGCTGGAGCACCATCTTTAGTCGAGCAAATCGACCCCAGGACTTATTCTTTGTAAGCCTAGTACTTATTCTATCGGTCTCATATATATATACACGACAGGCTTCTTTCAGTTTCCGTCTACCAAATTCACTCACAAGGCTTTGGTCGATCCGAGGCTATAGTAGAAGACACTTGCCCAAGGTGCCACACAGTAGGACTGAACCTGGAACCATATGGTTGGTGAGCAAGCTACTTACCACACAGCCACTTCTGCGCATATATATATATATATATATATATATATATATATATATATATATATATATATGCATATATATATATGCATATATATATATGCATATATATATATATATATATATATATATATATATATGCATATATATATATATATATGCATATATATATATATATATGCATATATATATATATATATGCATATATATATATATGCATATATATATATATATATGCATATATATATATGTATATATATATATATATATATATGCATATATATATATATATATATATATATATATATATATATGCATATATATATATATATATATATGCATATATATATATGTATATATATATATATATATATATATGCATATATATATATATATATGCATATATATATATGTATATATATATATATGCATATATATATATATATATATATATGCATATATATATATATATATGATGATGATGATATATATATATATATATATATATATATATATATATATATATATATGCATATATATATATATATATATGCATATATATATATTATATATATGTATATATATATATATATATATGCATATATATATTATATATATATGCATATATATAGTATTATATGCATATATATATATATATGCATATATATATATATATATATATGCATATATATATATAT